>NW_019734714.1:0-509 GCF_002891405.2 Cryptotermes secundus
AAGCAAAATGGGATATGTACATGTGTCCTATTCCGAACGGTTTCCCAGATAGAGCTGTTTCACTGTACAGACGAGCAGCACGCCATGTCCTCACACGAGTTGCAACTTACTTTGATGTTGCCGGTGGAATTTTCGACAGTGTATTATACTAGGTACGAGCCGGGATAGAGTAGTCGGTATAGCGATTGGCTACGGGCTGGACGTCTGAGGGGTCGGAGTTCGAGTCCGGGTATGATCAAGAATTTTCTCCACATCGTCCAGACCAGCTCTGGTGTCCACCCAGCCTCCTATCCAATGGGTACCAGAGGGTCTTTTCCCAGGTGTAAAGCGGCAGGGCGTGAAGCTGACGACACCTCCATCTAGTGCCGAGGTCAAGAAAATTTGCATTTCTACATCTACTTATTCATATACCTTCATGGCGTAGTGCTTAATTACTTAAGCACAGGGGACAACCTTACTTTACCTTATTATACTAGGTAAACTGTATCAACTTTGTCACTTGAACAATA
>NW_019734715.1:0-1286 GCF_002891405.2 Cryptotermes secundus
ATGTAAGACCAAGGACTCCAACTCATATGTGTGCAAACAAAAACACCCTCATATGTCTAGCCATGTATACGGGTCTTGTTACATTAGGCTACTGCAGTCAAATGAGAGGATCCAAAGGATTTGTGAAACTAGAATAGCGAAATTAACTAATACTGCATGGGTACAGTTAATGAATAACGAATGGATATATTTCTCCCCTTCCATAGACAGACAGTGTAACAGTGCTATGTGACGGGAAGAAACCTGCTGACGTGTTGCTTAAAGGAGTGGGGAAATTACGTATCAACAGTGGGTGCAAAGGGTATACTAAGTCGGCGTTGCTGCAAGCTGTAACCAGTAATTCATCTGTGAAAGGAGGAGACCTGCTCACGCAAGTCCCCCTCCGATTTGATTGTTGTGAGGAGCTCAATATGAAGGTCAACCTCAGTGGCATACAGTTAGATATGAAGTTCAAGCAAATTGTTTCCCACATAAATGATTTGAAATATGATAGTTTCAAGGTTTCCGACCAAGAAAAGGAAGTACAGGAACAAGAATGGAAAATCAAGCACATCAGCAGCCATATATCTTATTCTGTAATGGTACACGTACATATTATTCTTGCAGTTATTGGTCTGTATGCACTTTACAAACCGTGTAGGTACGTAAGGAACCGCTGGTTACACGGCGGCAAACCAAGGACGCCCACCACCGCAGCAGCCATGAAAGCAATTACAGCGACAGAATCTGGTGGAATGGGGAACACTGTAAATATAAACATCAAGACAAGTAATGAGAGCTTAGTCGCAAGCCCCGACACCATTCCCCTCGGAGGATCTACCCAATCCTTGCTGGAAGAAACCCCTACCCGGAGGTCCCTCAGAACTCGGCTAGCTAAATCCTATTTCTAAGGACCCATTGAAGGGTAAATGGTCCTTCAACTTAACGGGGGAGGTCAAAGGGTCAGACGCGTGACCTCCGTCTTAGGCAGCTGTGGCTGCTAAAACGCACGTACACAAAGGGGACAAGGAGCGAAGCTCACAAAAAAGGGGCGAGACTTAAGCAAGAAAACTAACAGAGCTCTGCTCTGAAATATTCCTCACGACTGGTGGTGTTATTAAAATAAAGGACAAAAACCCACTCTGACACAGACGAGTCAGAGACTAGTCGATGACAGAGATAGCGGCTAGGTAGAGCAAAGAGAGCTTTCCCTCCCTAGAACCCTAGCTATCACTCCTCAGGTGTGGCGTATATGTGTTATGAACAGAAATTAGTTAATAACCTCAATTGCTGATTACACCACTCTT
>NW_019734716.1:0-453 GCF_002891405.2 Cryptotermes secundus
CAAAATTTATTGATAACTTAGCCTGGTATTTGTATGGTTCTGCCCATTGGAAATTAGAGCTCAACTTAAACAAACAAACAAATAAATCGATGCAGTGTTTAGTATAGCCTGAAACATGTCGCCAGGATTGTCCGAGACTCCGTGACGTAATCATGGGAACACGCGGAAACAAACAGTGGAGAGAGTTCATTATAAAATTATGTTATACATTTCACATCGTCGAGAAGCCGGGATAGCGTAGTTGGTATAGTTACTGGCTGCGGACTGGACGACTGAGGGGTCGGAGGTCGAGTCCCGGTAGGGTCAAGAAATTTTCTTCTTCACGTCGTCCAGACCGGCTCTGAGGCCCTCTCAGCTTTCTATCCAATGGGTACCGGGGGCTCTTTCCTCGGTGGTAAGGCCGCAGGAGCGTTAAGCTGACCATTCACCTCCAACTAATGCCGAGGTCAACAA
>NW_019734717.1:0-244 GCF_002891405.2 Cryptotermes secundus
ATTAGCTACCACGGGAGTCTAGTCACTTGAACGGTCGTATGCCTGGCCGCTACCAAGTTTAAGCTTTTATACATTCTGTTTCTGGCTTCGCCTTGTCCGATGTTGCGAACATTCTCATTAACATGATTTTGTATGACTTCTGTTGGTTGCCTGCATAATTTTGTTGTGTAATTATATACTTATGGAATATTGAATGCCCTGTGCAAATCGCGGACCGGTGTGCGCCTTGGAAAATTGCCAATCG
>NW_019734718.1:0-461 GCF_002891405.2 Cryptotermes secundus
ATTGCAGCTCCTGTGAGGAAATCATGCAAAATCAAGTCAACTCATGAGCCAGTGATTTTCAAACAATGAATGCACATTTATGTAATCGAAAACATTATCTCATCACATCAGAGTCCCTACGCATACAATTCTGATATCGCATAAACACGTGACAAAATTATTTTTGTGCTAATTTTTTCAATAACAATGTTCCACAACCTGAAGCAGAAGAAGAAATATAAAAATGCGATACTTCACAACATTCCCATACTTTTACTGCTCAGGAAGCCACCCTGAAGTAAAGTGACTAGGCTGTGGGCTGGGCAGCTGAGCAATCACCGCCAACTCCTTTCAAGTGAAAGAGATCTTTCTCTGCTCCAGCATCCAGACTGACTCTGGAGCCACCCACAATCCTGTCCAATGGGGATAAACTCGTTAGAACATGAAGCTCCACTCACTTCCACTTAGTGCTGAGGTGCATT
>NW_019734719.1:0-857 GCF_002891405.2 Cryptotermes secundus
ATGGTAACCTGTTGACATGGGGACATGCTCTGTTAATACCCACTGACTAGGAAATCAACTTCCGATCTGGCTCCACTATTCCAGCTTTCAGGCAACACGTCACAATATGTCGAGCCCAGTTTAATCTGTTTATTTTTATATATTTAGTGATACCTGGCCCATTAAATAGCTTAAATAATTCATGGTTATATCTCTTCCACCATGTATACTTATCCTGCACAGCTCCAAAATTGCATTTGAGAACTTTTCTTTCAAAGAGACCTAATGATCTTTCATCTGCCTTGGATAGCATCCAGGTGTCAGAGGCATATGTTAATATTGGTCTCACAAGTGTCTTGTGCATCAGCAATTTAGTTTTCTTTGGGAACAACTTTGACTTTAGATGTCTCTTAAGCCCATAAAAACATCTACCTGCAGAAAGGGATGTCTTTTTATCTTTGTGCTAATGTCATTTTTTCAGTTGACCTCTGATCCCAAACAAGTGAAATTATGCACAATTTCAAATTAATAGAAATCAATTTCTATCAAAGTTGGGCCACCTGCACGGCCCTTTACATGTATACCATAAATGTGTAAAACAGGAAATGCACTGAGCACTGTGAAGTATGCAACTGCATGGCTAAGTCAGGAGAACTGTGCATGCAACTCACTGGACACATACAGCAGCCTCTAGCATGGCCAGACAGGACACTAATTCTCCTTGTGGCACATAAATAAACCTATGGGTCTGTTGAAACACAGATAACAGGAGCCACCAGAACCTTTCACATCATACTTTGGACATACAGTTTCTTTCTCTATTGCTAGATGGAGCATATAGCTACTTCTTGTGATTCCTCGGACATGTGTAGATCGTT
>NW_019734720.1:0-541 GCF_002891405.2 Cryptotermes secundus
AATGCTAGCAAATTATCAACGCAAATCTAGCAAGCTACGAAGCTAAATATACAAAGCTAGCATGCTAGCAAGCTAGAAACGGAAAGCTAGCAAGCTAGTAACGGAAAGCTAGCAAGCTAACAACGCAAGCTATCAAGCAAGAACCGCAAAGAAAAAAGCAAGCAAGCAACGCAAAGAAAGCATGCTATAATCGTAAAGCTAGCAAGCGAGCAACGCAAGCTAGCAATCTAGCAACGCAATAATAGCAAACTTACAACGCAAAGCTAATAAGCTAGCCAAGCAAACCTAGCAAGCTTGGAACGCAAAGATAGCAAGCTAGCAACGAAAAGCTAGCAACGCAAATCTAGCAAGATAGCAACGCAAAGCTAGCAAGCTAGTAACGCAAAGCTAGCAACCTAGCAACGCAAAGCAAGCAAGTTAGCAATGTAAACCTAACAAGCTAGCAACACAAACCAGCAACCTAGCAAAGGTAGCAAGGTAGGAACGCAATTCTAGAAAGCTAGCGACGCAAAGCTAGCAAACTAGCAACCCAAATCTAGCA
>NW_019734721.1:0-856 GCF_002891405.2 Cryptotermes secundus
ATCTAGAAAGCTAGCAACGCAAAGCTAGCAAGCTAACAACGCAAACTTTTAAGCAACAAAGCAAAGCTGGCAAGGTAGGAAAGCAAAGATGGCAAGCTAGCAGCGCAAAGCTTGCAAGCTAGCAACGCATATCTAGCAAGCTAGCAACGGAAATCTAGCAATCTAGCAACGCAAAGCTAGCAAGCTAGCAACGCAAAGCTAGGAAGGGAGGAAAGCAAAGCTGGCAAGCTAGCAACGCATAGCTGTAAAGATAAAAACGCAAAGCTGGTAGTCTAGAAAAGCAAACCAGGCAAGCTAGCAACGCAAAGCTGGCAAGCTAGCAAAAAAACCTGGCAAGATAGCAACGCATATCTAGCAATCTCTCAAGCTAGCTACGCAAAGCTAGCAAGCCAGCAATGCAACGCTAGCAAGCTAGTAACGCAAAGCTAGCAGGCTAGCAAACTAGCAACGAAAAGCTAGCAGGCTAACAGCGAAAAGATAGCAAGCAATAAACGCAAAGCAAGCAAGCAACGCAAAGCTAGCAAGCTAGCAACGCAAAGCTATCAAGCTAGCAACGGAAGCTAGCAAGGTAGCAACGCAAACCTGGAAAGCTAGCCACGTAAATCTATCAAGCTAGCAACGCAAAGCTGGAAATTTAGCAACGCATGCTGGCAAGCTAGCGACGAAAAACTGGCAAGCTATCAACTCAAAGCTGTCAAGCTATGAACGCAAATCTGGCAAGCTAACAACGCATATCTAGAAATCTAGGAAAGGAAAGCTAGCAAGCTAGCAACGCAAAGATGGAAAAACAGCGCAAATAAAAATAGCTAAAACGCTAAGCTAGCAAGCTAGCAACGCAAAGCTACCAAGCTTACAA
>NW_019734722.1:0-787 GCF_002891405.2 Cryptotermes secundus
CCAACTTTGCGTTGTTAACTAGTCAGCTTTCAGTTTCTAGCTTGCTTCTTTCCGTTGCTAGCTTGACAGCTTTGCGTTTGTACTTGACAGCTTTGCGTTGCTATTTTGCTAGCTATCCGTTCCTATATTGCTAGCTTGCTAGATATGGGTTCCTAGCTTGTTAGCTATGCGTTGCTAGCTTAATAGCGTTGCGTTTCTAGCTTGCAAGCATTTCGTTGCTAGCTTGCTAGATATGAATTGCTAGCTTGCCAGATTTGCATTGCTAGCTTGCTAGCTTTTTGTTCCTACCTTGCTAGATGGCTATATATGCGTTGCTAGCTTGCATGATTTGCGTTGCCATCTTGCTAGCTTTGTGTTGCTAGCTTGCTACTTTTGTGTTGCTGGCTTGCTAGATTTGCGTTGCTAGCTTGCCATCTGTGCGGTGCTAGCTTGATAGCTTTACGTTGCTAGCTTGCCAGCTTTGGGTTCATAGCTTGATAACTTTACGTTGCTAACTTGATAGTATTGTGTTGGTAGCTTGCTAGCTTTGCGTTGCTAGATTGCTAATTTTACGTTGCTAGCTTGCTTGTTTGCGTTGCTAGCTTGGTAGCTTTGCGTTCCTAGCTTGATAGTTTGCGTTGTAACTTTCTTGCTTTGTGTTGCTAACTTGCTAGTTTTGCGTTTTTTGCTTGCTTGCTTGCCTGCTTTAGCTTTTCTTGCTCTCTAGCTTTGCATATCTAGCTTGCTAGCTTTGTGTTGCTAACTTGCTTGCTTTGCCATGCTACCTTGTTAGCTTTGCGTTGCTAAC
>NW_019734723.1:0-737 GCF_002891405.2 Cryptotermes secundus
TTCTCGCAAATGATACAAAATACACCACAAATCATACAACCACAAGATACGAGTCTCAATGGTATGGTACCCCATCAACCATCATACGAACCGGCTCCTCAACTCTCCTTGCAGCAAATGCATTATCAACCACTGCCTACTGTAGCAAACTACCCACCAAAGCAGAGTCATAACCCCCAACAAATCGTGAGAATGTAATCGACCAGTGAAGATGAATCAGACAACACGCAGGTAAACAATAACATTTCACGGCAACAAATGTCAAGTAAAAAACGGAAGAAGATTATAAGGAAGGCAGCTATCCAAGAAGACAACAAAATACCCACCAACAACAGGTACAGCATATTGACGGTTGAAGAAAACAAAAGCCAAAACGCAGATACTACTACAAAGAAAATAAGCAAGCCTCCTCCAATATACATATACGGAGTAACAAACTACCCAGAAATGGTAATACAATTGAGAAACTGCTTAGAAGACGAACAGTATACAACAACGAGTTTAGCAAATAACACCATTAATATCAACTGCAACATTGATGAAAATTATTGAAAACTAATTAGATACTTAAAGGAACAAAATATTATTAATCACAGCTACCAACTAAAAGAAGATCGTGCCTACAGAGTGGTTATCAAACATCTTCATAACCCCATCCCAACTGCAGAAATAGCATCTGAATTAAACAATCAAGGACAGAAGTGAGGAACATCATAAATGTCAGACATAGAGCTACC
>NW_019734724.1:0-411 GCF_002891405.2 Cryptotermes secundus
AGGACGAAGTCTATTAAGAATTTCCCACCTCCGCGTGATGTTAAATGAATCGCGCGATTCATAGGAATGGTAAATTTTTTTCGTAAGTTCATTCCACACTTTGCGGAACGCGCCGCCCCTCTTAACCTTCTTCGTAAGAAGGATACTCCGTTTGTTTGGGGGTCGGAACAGCAACAGGCGTTTCAGGATTTGAAACTTGCTATCACCAATCCTCCGGTTCTACGCATGGCCGATTTCTCTCGTAGGTTTATCCTACATACTGATGCCAGTTCCCTTGCGGTTGCCTCAGTACTATTGCAGGAGTATGAGGGGGGACGCCAACCAATAGCGTTCGCTTCCCGGACGTTGTCTCCACAGGAGAGGAAATTTTCGGCGTATGAGTTAGAATGTCTTGCCGTGCTTTTTGGTCTG
>NW_019734725.1:0-678 GCF_002891405.2 Cryptotermes secundus
GCCCTTATATTGGGAAAACAAAAGGAGGCTTATGAAATAACTTTGTTCTCTGCATTCCCCATTTCTAGTAAGCCGGAACAGACGAGCCAAAAGAGATGGCCATCTCTAGGTAAAATGTTGGTAAACCTGTTCCCTCGGCGTCTACTGTCTGCTTCATGCAGTATCAAGTATTGAATATGATGTAAAAGGAACGTTGGCAATTAGTTTTTACCAGAAAAACAGAAAGAGAATACCATTACTAAGCAATGGCTCGATAAACAGGTTCATACAGAGTTTACTATGTGGTTAACACCATATCAAATACTCATTGTTGTAAAAGAAAAGAGGTGGTAAGTTTTTCAGAGAAATTCTTGCATTATTTTCTATTAAGAAATGAACAGCGTTAAACAATCATGCCACCTTATGCCCTGTGGTCAAATGAAAATCTATCACAAAGGAGTATCAGTAATTTTCCTGCGAGGTTTACATCATGCAAAGCTAACAATCTCACTGTCATCTGCGAGCTGATTGTCTTCAAAGTGTGACAGTTTCAATGTCTCACAACTCTACAGGCCTGCATGGCATGTTACTGGGACAGAATTACTTCTCAGAACAACGTATGAAGTGTCAAGTTCCAGGATTCCAGCCTTCTGCGTTATGAGGAATTGAATTCTGTTGGTTTCTGGAGATAGAGGTCAA
>NW_019734726.1:0-400 GCF_002891405.2 Cryptotermes secundus
CATAAGCTGACGACTGGACCATTTTGTGATTTGTGTTGATTTGGACGGTAGTCCATCCATAATGTCTTTGTTCATTTTGCAGCATTTCCAGCCGTTTTCTTATTTTGAATGGTGAGTTTTATCTCGGCAGACGAGATTTTGCATTATTTTTCATGTCTGTTTTCAAAAAAGGGAATTCATGATAAATATGAGGTATGCAACACAAGTCAGGAGCCATTTTCTTTCCAATGAAACAATTTTTTTTTAAATGAGGTTTGTAAATGTGCATTACGAGTAGGTTTTAATTTCAGTCACTGTAATTGACTACGGGGTTTAATATCCATTTGAAAATATTTTCTGTATAATAATGTACTTTTATATTGTGACATGTTGATCCCTACCGTCCCAGCTCCACGTAGCG
>NW_019734727.1:0-509 GCF_002891405.2 Cryptotermes secundus
TTTTTCCTTTCCAGATATAGTCAGTGTGATCAAACAATTTATACCGCATGTAAATCAACAATTTTCTTGTGCAGTTCCCTTCGAAACGCTACAAAATCTACTTTTCTGTTGTAACCAGAGACGTAGACATATATAAGCACAGCTTCTGTTTAGATTTCTCTGCATGAGTCACTGTTTTTACTGAGATTAGTGTTTCATGTAGAAAGAGTTGGAAATTCAAGTGGCACAAATTATAAGGCTTGATCACATAGCCACAGATGCATCTAGTTTTCAAACCTTCGCTTTTCACTCCATGATCATTGGTGCTGTAAAATGATCTACATTTACTCTCAGTTTTAATTTTCATATATATTTTTAGTGTGTATGTCTCAGTATAACAAAGGAAGGATCATAAGTTTCTCTTTTCTGCTGCTTTTGGTAGTGCTTTTCTATGTCCTCTCTCAAGATCTCCGTATTGTATTTGTCACTGGTTAACGAGTATTTTATATAATTTTAAATATATATTCCTG
>NW_019734728.1:0-313 GCF_002891405.2 Cryptotermes secundus
CAATACTCACTAATTGAGAGGGAGATAAATGTTATTAATTTTAGGTGTTACGATTAGGCCAAAGGAGTGGGAATACAAAATACATTCCTTTGAGCCAATGCTGTATTTTACTTTGAATATAAGCTTCCTCCCGAAGGCAGGAGTCAGTCAGCAGTCAGTTGTGTAAGTGGTCTGTTCGACTGTACGTCGCTTCACTTAATAAATCTATCCTATCTTCTACCAGACTGGACTTTGAATTTTTCTCGATACGATTGGACTTCGCTCCACTCCACATCCTGTTCGTCACCTGCAATTTCCTGGCAATCGGGGAAAA
>NW_019734728.1:409-530 GCF_002891405.2 Cryptotermes secundus
ACCACCTACCACTTTGTCTTGCACGTCGAACCATATAACAACGGTGTCCCGGCCGAGATTCGAAACGAGCACCTACGCAATAAAAATCAGAAATGTCACTACTTGAGCCAACTTGATCGGT
>NW_019734729.1:0-485 GCF_002891405.2 Cryptotermes secundus
GAAGAACTTTCGGAGATCTTCGAGGAGAGACAAACGAACATTTAAGTTTTTATTTATTCGTATATACATTTCGGAAGACATCATTTGTAAATACTTGGGAATAATTTTACGCAGCGATTTAAGTTGGGCTAATCAATTTAATTCCACGGTTAACAATGCTTGTAAGGCACTTCGTTTTATAATGCGTATTCTTAAAAAGGGAAGTCATAACACTAGAAGTTAGACTACACATCACAAGTACGACCGATTCTTGAATATGGGGCGGCGTGTTGGAATCCTTAAAGAAATGGACAGATAATTGCTGCAGACCAGTCCAAAAACATAGCGGCTAAATTTGCACATCCTAGAAATAATCCAAATNCGGGAATTTTGACAGAGAGCAAAGAGATAGCAGGCATATTGGCTCTCTTCAAAGCGTACGCGGGAGAACAGGCTTGGATGACTTAAGGTGTTATTATTACAAAAACCATGCTATCTGATCAAGT
>NW_019734730.1:0-438 GCF_002891405.2 Cryptotermes secundus
TTGCCCATGGGCTTGCTTCTACTAGACCATTCTCTACACCCAGAGGGTTCTCCATCCTAGCCATCACTACTTCCTTGCACTGTGCGGGTATCACATGATCTTTGGCCACTATTAGACTGGATGGACGGGGTCCCGATCCTGGGATCCATAGTGGTACCTCTTCCTCTGCCAGCCGCAAAGTTTGGCGCCCGATGTTCACAGATGCATCATAGGTGCACAGTATGTCTAGTCCCAAGATGAGCTCATCGGTGATATTCGCGACAAAAACCCACATTGTTAGTGGTCGGCGCCCCAGGGTGAGGGTTAACAAAACTTCTTTCAGGATTTGTAGGGATCCCCCAGACATGGTCTGTAGCGTGAAGTCTGGATTCAGCTGTCTCTCAGGCCTTCCGGCGGCGATAGCCGGTCTTGCCACCGTGACATATGCTCCAGTGTCCA
>NW_019734731.1:0-490 GCF_002891405.2 Cryptotermes secundus
CTTCTCATGCGGAGAAGCAAAACATGAAGGGTCTTGTATTAAAAAATGCCTAAATTGTAACGGTGACCACAGAGCAAACAGCGAGCGTTGCCCCGTATTTAAAAATCATAAATCAATCAATCAATCAAATCATGGCTCACAGAAATATCGGATTTTTGGAAGCACGAAAAATTGTAGAAAAATGGTCCAGCCATGCGTTCCCTTTAGGTGCTGAAAGCCCTCGAGGGTACGCGGAACCAAATATGAGGAACATCCCCCTTCTCAAAACGCCAAGAAGACGAAAAGAGTGGGATAATATCGAGACACGTGAAAACAATAAAGTTCCGAGCCAACCGACTGGATGGAACCCCAGGAGAGGGCAGTGGAAGATGAACACGGATAACAGCAGGACTCAAACGTCTGAGCAGAGTTCAAAAGGATTGAGCAAAGGAACAACTCTAAAGCTCAGACAGTGTTAGAGAAATCTTTAGACGAGTTGCAGTCCATTGAG
>NW_019734732.1:0-247 GCF_002891405.2 Cryptotermes secundus
TCACAGTCACTCGGAGTCTAAATCTACACTATCAGGCCTAGTATCAGCTTCCAAGCTGCCGGTGTCGTACTTGCCCAAATTGATTAGTTTAACACGCAAGTACATTCGCGGATTTTACCTCCGCCAAGTTCAAAGTTTTGTAGCAGACTCTTAATCTTAAACTGGACTCTCTGCCGAGCCAGAGGTCCTAACTGAATTGTATCCGCCTCTTCTCTCCTCCTCCTAAATTCCCTGATAGGCTGATTCA
>NW_019734732.1:529-1118 GCF_002891405.2 Cryptotermes secundus
ACTAACAGATGTCCTTGTCCGCGCAAGTTCGGTCTATCTGCTTGTTCTGGCTGTGTCTTAACCTGTTTCTTAGTAATTCTTACTGTCTACTTTATAACTACTGAAATAAAAAGAGGGGGGAAAGGATTTCAATGGTTCGGTTACAGTACTGGATTACTTGTTTTTCTAAGACTAAAGGGATTTAATTCCTTCAGCCGTGTCTAAGGTCCTGATGAAGAGTAAAATGCTTTTCCCTGGAGAAAATGCTGTAATATGGTTATATAATTACAAAGAAATTTATTGAAGTGTGCCGGTCACGGTAGCCGGGCGGTCTAAGTCATGTACTGTTTTTCCTCGGTCGGAATCCGGGATCGTGGGTTCGAATCCTACACAAGGCACATACATATGCTGTGTTTGTGTTGTTCTGTGTTTAGGTAGATGTCTTACGACAAGCTGATCACTCGTCCAGTGAGTTTTACAGGATGACGCGATCATGAAACAGAAAAATCAGAGGCCAGGTCCCAAGGGGGCTGTAGAGCCAGTGAAAAGAAGATATTGAAGTGTTGCAAGGAGAGCTCGGGTTACCCCTGCCTTAATTAAGCACCACGAC
>NW_019734733.1:0-526 GCF_002891405.2 Cryptotermes secundus
TCCCTCAGCAACCCTACGCTTCGGATTAAGCGCAGGATTTTGGAACTGGGACCGTCGAAATAGTCACTTGTTTCCATAAAGTTCTGACCCAAGTGACGTAATCTTAAAGAAGCTAAAGCCTCACATTCACACAGGACGTGTGTCGCTGTTTCATGTTTTATTTGACATCTTTCACAAGTGGGACTATCACTTAGTCCCAGTTTGAACAGGTGTCCTTTGATGTGACAGTGTCCTGTAAGTAGTCCTACCACCCATCGTAGCTGGTTCCTGTTGAGCTTCAACAGTTCCTTCGCTCATTTATCAGAAGGTCCTCGTATGAGTCCCTTAGCTTACCTGTGTTCAGTTAAGGATTCCCAGTATTTCTTTTGTTTTATGTTAGTACAGTCCCTGATTGCCTGTTTGGCAACTTCTAGAGAGATGCCACAGGCTGGTTCAGGTCCTATGAACGGATGTTCAGCTCCAATTTTAGCTAACTGGTTTTCTGCTTCACTTCCAGCAATACCCTCATGCCCCGGCACCCATATCA
>NW_019734734.1:0-732 GCF_002891405.2 Cryptotermes secundus
TTTCAACATATATCCCTGGGATTCATCTTAATGATGTCTTTCTGTATCCTTCTTGGTTTCAAAGTCTCCATTTTGCAAGAAGTTTTCCCACCACAATTCAATATTCATTTCTTGCCTCCTACCGTCTTGTTTATGTGTCTGGTCCATCTTAGTCCTCCAAATTCTACTGTCCTAACAGTACTGTTACTTGGTGGTCAGAGTTCATGCCTACAGATCCAGAGGTTCTGGGTTCGATTCCCGGCGCTACAAGATTTTCTGAGAAGTAGTGGGTCTGGAACTAGGTCCACTCAGCCTCATGAGGATAATCGAGGAGCTTTTCAGTGAAATGGTGGCTCTGGTCTAGAAAACCGAGATTAACGGCCATGGGGATCTGTTGCGCTGACAACGTGACATCTTCTATCTGCAAAAGTTGGCACCAACTTCACTGACAAGCGGCGGTCCCTCGGTCGGTATAGTTCAGCTATGTGCATGTCAGCAGTCAGTATGTACTGGAAAACTTGCCAGTGATATAAGTTACATATCTGCTGGTATATTTTATATTTCAGCTTTGATGTTAAAACTCTGCATGCAGTGCCAGTAAAATGTTTGTGTCAAAAAGTGCTGATGTTATTACTTGTTTTAGTAATGATTTAGAAAACCTCTATCATGTCCTTAATTAGGCTATGGTGGCAAAAAATGGAAAAGAGAAGTGAAGCTTATAAATTATTGGACCGAAAGAGAGGAATCTTGTAC
>NW_019734735.1:0-1035 GCF_002891405.2 Cryptotermes secundus
TTGAACTGATAAGAAAGTATTGTACACTTTCAGAATATGTCCTAACTATTATTCAGTACAAACCAAGGACAAGAAGCAGACCATTGAAAAATACTGAAATGATCAGGAAAGTCCCTGATCTTGTGGAATATGAAGGACACTACTGGGCCCTATCCAAAATTAATTAAATGCAATTGATGGCATCATAGCTGATTCCCTCAATATCCATTTCAGCATTATCTTTCCACACATTTTTTGCCCTAAAAATAAAAGGAAAAATTAAAAATTACAAAACTCAGTATGTAATTTTTCCCATTTCTAGTACCTGTTTTGCCACAATATATTATCCTCAAACACCCTAGTCATCCCTCATAATGATGGACTAAGATTCACAGCCGATAAACATAAAATGAAATTAAAGTTGCATAAAATTTAAATTTTCAGAATGAATGCACTAAATTACGGAATTATTAAATGAATGTACCCAACTGTCAGTTCATTCACATTTTTATATCATTTACTCAAAACTATTAAACAGACTTGGCTCACTTATGGATCTATGAGATGAGTTTGGTTGCCACACTACCGAGATGATTACTTACTCATTTACCTGAGAAGGCATGAAGATAACCATTAGAGATTCTGCAACAGTAAACGTTTGTGTTCCCTCAGGTTTACTTTGAGAGCTCAAGGCTTAAAAAATTAATTTCACAAAAATCATATTTTCAATTGTATAAAAAATGAACAATAAATCAAAGAATTTCTTGACAGTTGCTTGCTTGCAGGTGCAGTTTGCATTAGATTGACAAATTCACCATTACTCTCCCAATTAGCACTACATAACATTTGCCAATTGTCACACAATCATTAACATTCTACAAATGTAAAAACAGAGTCATCCCTGTGTTTAAGCACCAAGCTACAAAGATATATGCAGAGTGAACACAAAGTCCCTCATTCTTTACTTCAACTCTGATTGGAAATCAATGGTCAGCTTTATAATCCAGCCCTGTTACACCCAGTGTCCTCTGGATAGGATGCTGGGTAGGCTCCCGA
>NW_019734736.1:0-516 GCF_002891405.2 Cryptotermes secundus
TTGCATCTGTATGTAATTTCTACCGCTTGTTCTCTGTTTTCTAAGCATGTTTGGAACCACCTTAGTGTAACCCCTCGTATTCACATTCTTTCCATCTTACTTAGCAATATATCATGATCTACTAGGTCGAATGCTTTTGATAAATACAAAGATATCCCTATACTCGATTCTTTTTCATCTAGTGTTTTGTCGACCGCTTTTGTAAATTCTATGATTGCTGTATGTGTTGATTTTCCTTTGCAGAATCCACGCTGTGTTACGAGCCCGACGCTCCGGCCGAAACTACGTTGGGAAAGCCTCGGGGATCTGGCAACACTGCCTTGGGAGACGCTTGGCAGCCCTGTGAACGTATAGCGGTAGCCAGAGGAGACAGTGGGTAACGAGGCATTGGAGAGAGAGGTAGTGGGGCCTCCTAGGGGAGCGACGACGCCGGAGTACAAGGAACCACAGGAGCAGTGTTGTATCCCACGCTTGAGGGATAAGGTTGGCCTTGGGCGAGCGGATCCCTTGGGAGGC
>NW_019734737.1:0-423 GCF_002891405.2 Cryptotermes secundus
GGGGCGAAGGGAGTTTATGTTGATATTGATGGGAAAGCGAGAATGAAAGAGACTACTAAGGAGGCCAAGACGCAAGTTGATGAATAATATTAGAAAGAGAGAATGGGACGGCATGGATTGGATTGATCTGGCTCAGGATGGGAATCAGTGGAGAGCTCTTGTGAACACGGTTATGAACCTCCTGTTTCCATAAAATATTGGGAGTTATTGAATAGCGTTACAACTGGCGGCTTCTCAAGAAGGACTCAGCTCCATGAATTGAGTTGTTAGTTAGTTAGTTAGTTAGTTAGTTAGTTAGACATATGTCATTAGTGCACGAATCCTTGTGCAGTATGCCAAACACAACTGAGCTTGAAATCCTCACGTCACTAAGTTTAAATATTGTCACGTATTGGGCGTATAATGCGACAAATAACTTCACGC
>NW_019734738.1:0-563 GCF_002891405.2 Cryptotermes secundus
AATCTAGCAAGCTAGAAACGCAAAGCTAGCAAGCTAGCCACGCAAGTCCAGCAAGATAACAACGAAAAGAGAGCAAAGCAAGTGCGCAAAGCAAGCAAGAAAGCAAATCAAATCCAGCATGTTGCAACGCAAAATTAGCAAGCTAGCAACGCAAAGCTAGCAAGATAGCCACGCAAATCTAGAAAGTTAGTAACGTAAATCTAGCAATCTATCAAGCTATCAACTCAAAGTTAGCAAGCTATCGACGCCAAGCTAGCAAGGTAGCAACACAAAACTAGCAGGATAGCAACGCTATGCTAGCAAGCTAGAAAGCAAAGCTAGAAAGTTAGAAACATAAAGCTAGCAAGCTACCCACTCAAATCTTGCAAGATATCAAGCTAGCAACCCAAACCTGGCAAGCCAGCAACGCAAAGCTAGCAAGATAATAACGCAAATAAAGCAAGGAAGCAACGCAAAGCTGGCAAGATAGCAACACAAGGCTAGCATGCGAGAAACGGAAAGCAAGTAGGCAATAAACGATAAAGCAAGCAAGCAAGCAACGCAAAGCTAGCAAGCTAGCAAAG
>NW_019734739.1:0-243 GCF_002891405.2 Cryptotermes secundus
TTGCTAGATTTGCGTGGTTAGCTTGCTAGCTTTACGTTGCTACCTCGTTAATTTTCCGTTTATAGCTTGCTAGCTTTGCGTTGCTAGCTTACTAACATTACGTTGCTAGCTTGCGAGCTTGCTAACTTTGCGTTGCTAGCTTGCTAGCTTTACGTTGCTAACTTGCTAGCTTTGCGCTGCTTGCTTGCTTTGCGTTTCTTGCTTGTTTGCTTTTGCCTAGCTAAACTTGCTCTTTTCGCGTTT
>NW_019734740.1:0-415 GCF_002891405.2 Cryptotermes secundus
ACATTGCATCAAACAATCTATGCATTTGCATATCGAAGTTGAATAACATCTTCCCGTATGGGCCTTGAATCATCCGTGCATCAGTTCATTCTACGACTAATTCTAATATGTAATGCGTTTTCATTATTTAATTTCGGTTCCTGCACCTACATTGATTGACCTGCTACTTAGCCCCAACAAATTTTACAGTTGATGGGTGTTCAGATCGCCAACAATCGATCAAAACCGCCCACCATTTCTTTACTATTTGCACTCATTTGTAAACTTTCTTCTGTCTCTTGAAGTTACATACTGAATTTTTCTTCTTCAGCAAAATATTGTCACGTGTTTGGTATATCACGCGACAAATAACTTTACGTGGGTCTCGGAGTTAGCGAATCTTTATTGAACATTCACTCTTACACACCTTACAATT
>NW_019734741.1:0-207 GCF_002891405.2 Cryptotermes secundus
AACAAAACCATAACTCACAAAAATCCACTTCTAAAGACGCTATCGGCAAGAGAAGACAATAGAGGACTCAAACGAAACTGGTCCATTGACCTGATTTGAATTACTGAGGATTCGCCGCTAGACGCCTCCTCATCATGTCATCTCAACACCCATAATATTAGCCTATAGAATGTATATTCTGATTGCTGATTGCTGATTAAAAAAAAT
>NW_019734741.1:357-704 GCF_002891405.2 Cryptotermes secundus
ATCTCACAAAGGGCCTTCATGGCCTGTTACAGGGATAGCTTTACTTTACTTACTTTACATACCCACGTAGACTGAAATTGGACTAAAAGCCTGGAATTATAAAAGTAAAAAGGTAAAGTTGTCCCTGTGCTCAAAAAATTAAGTACTACGCCATGAAGGCGTACGGGGGAGTGGATATACTATGGATCCACATTTTCTTGACCTCGGCACTAGGTGCAGGTGAGTGGTCGGCTTCACGCCTCGGCCGCTTTACCCCCGAGGAAAGAGCCCCGGATACCCATTGGATAAGAGGTTGGGTGAACCCAAGAGCCGGTCTGGACGATTTGGGAAAGAGAAAATTCTTGACC
>NW_019734742.1:0-370 GCF_002891405.2 Cryptotermes secundus
CATTCCTGTTAGAGGCCAAGTCAACCCCAGGGTTGGCACTAACTTCCGAGAAGTGGTGGTCACTTGGTAGGTATAGTTCGCTTCCGGACTAAAGCCACGGAGGTTTTATTTAGTAGTCTTAATATAGTTATTCAGTATTGAGGGGGTGGGTTTCCCCATGCAGCGTGACTGATAGTCTATTGTACTTCCCCCTTTTAATTTCTACAGCCTCCATCCCCTACCGGTACTGGTGCTCACTATCAGCCCCTTTCTGCCAGCGAGGTTCTGATCTACTGGCAGTAGTATCTAATAGTTAGTCCCTTTCTGTCAGAGAGGTCACCCCTCTTCTGGCAGTGGTACCCAATACTTCCCCATCTACCAGAGGCATTGG
>NW_019734743.1:0-741 GCF_002891405.2 Cryptotermes secundus
AATTTGTGGCTATGAAGATAGTTTTAATGCAGTCTGGATACAAAATAGTACGTACAAGCTTACAGTGAAACATTTTTGATAGAAATGTGACCTCAAGGGCACTCATTCTGCTGGCAGATGAATATCATTAAAACTTGAGAAATTCCATTAATTCGTACTCAGTCCAGTGCATGCATGTCCTCGTCATGACTCCTGGGTGACGCTAAGTCATGCAAGGTTGAAAGCAAGTTCCTGACGCCCCAAAATTGAGACAAGCCGGCTAGGGGATGTAACCCAACAGAAAACATCTGTCCTTTAGGATTGCTGGGGATCGGGCGCAGGGTTAACAACCCTGCACTGTAAAATCACTTGTCAAGAAAGCTCAAGAAACAGCTGGCCAGACCACTCTAAGATGACACTGCAATGTGGCAAGATCTAAGGATACATGGCTTTTTACTTGGAATGTACTGTCGCCATTTAGACCACGTTCTGTTAGGTTGCTTACAGGTGTCCTCTCTGACTACAGAGCAGATATTACTAAGGAGAGAAAATGGAGAAATTATAAAAACAATAGTGCTTGTAAAACTGGAAGGAAGAAGGCAGAAAAGTAGATCAGGAATGAGGAATGAGATAGATGGATGGATGGATGGTGTGGAGAAGGATTTGAGGAACTTTGGTGTATTTAACTGGAAAACCAAAGTTCAGGCAGGGGATGGGTGGAGAAAGTTTGTAGAGCAGGCCAACACCCACAAAGGGCTGTAG
>NW_019734744.1:0-249 GCF_002891405.2 Cryptotermes secundus
CGTTGCAAGCTTGCTAGCTTTTCGTTGCTAGCTTGCTATCTTTGCATTACTAGCTTCCTAGATATGCGTTGCTTGCTTGACAGGTTTCCGTTGCTAGCTTGTCAGCTTTCGTTTAATTCTTGCCAGCTTTGCGTTGCTACCTTGCTAGTTTTGCGTTTCTATCTTGCTAGATTGTTAGATATGCGTTGCTAGCTTGTTACATTTGTGTTGCTATCTTGCTAGCTTTACGTTTCTAGCAAGCTTGCTTTG
>NW_019734744.1:340-435 GCF_002891405.2 Cryptotermes secundus
CGTTGCTAGCTTTATAGCTTTCCGTTGCTAGTTTGCTAGATTTCTAGACATGATTTGCTAGCTTGCCAGCTTTGCGTTGCTAGCTTGCCAGGTTT
>NW_019734745.1:0-376 GCF_002891405.2 Cryptotermes secundus
CTTGCTAGTTTTGCGTTGCTAGCTTGGTAGTTTTGCGTTGTTGTTTCTTGCTTTGCGTTTCTTGCTTGCTATCTTTACGTTGCAAGCTTGCTAGCTTTGCCTTGCTAGTTTGCTAACTTTACTTTGCTAACTTGGCTGATATGCGCTGCTATCTTGCTAGCATTGCGTTACCTGCGTGATAGGTGTGCGTTGCTACCTTGCTAGCTTGACGTTGCTAGCTTGCTAGCTTTGCGTTTCTAGCTAGATAGCTTTGCGTTGTTAGCTTTCTAGATTGCTAGATATGCNTGCTTGCTTGTTTGCTTTGCGTTTTTGCTTGCTAGCTTTGCGATGCTATCTTGGAACTTTGCGTTTGCTCTCTTGATAAATTTGCGTTGCT
>NW_019734746.1:0-897 GCF_002891405.2 Cryptotermes secundus
GGACCGAAAAGGGATGAAGTGACAGGAGGTTGGAGAAAACTGCATGGGGAGTTTCGTAACTTGTACTCCTCTCTAAGTATAATTAGAATGATAAAATCAAGGAGGATGAGGTGGAAAGGGCATGTAGCACGAATGGGGAGACGAGGAATGCATATAGGATATTGGTGGGAAAGCCAGAAGAAAGAGACCACTGGGAAGACCAAGGCGTAGGTGGGTGAACAATATTAAAATGGATCTTAGAGAGATTGGATGGGGTGGTATGGATGGGATTGATCTGGCTCAGGATAGGGACGAGTGGAGGGTTCTTTTGAACACGGTAATGAACCTTCGGGTTCCATAAAATGCTGGGAAATTCGTGAGTAGCTGCAAATTTGGCTTCTCCTAAAGAAGGGCTCAGCTGCATAAGTAAGTACGATTTTTGAATATTGAATGACATTTGCAACATTTCCACTATCAGACACGATTACTCCTGTTCTGTTTTCTTTAACTTCTTTTATTAGATATTGGAAACAGTGAGCCGATCACAATGGCGGCGCGGTCTAAGGCATGAACCGTCTTCTTCCGCTCAAACACTGGGATCGTGTGTTCGAATCCAACTTGATGCATGGATATCTGTGTGCGTATATTCTCTATTTTTGCTCTCCTGTGTGTGCAGTTAGCGGCCTTGTGACAGGCTGATCTCCATCTCCAAGGAGTTTCACCGACTATGCAAAAAGATCAAGCTGTGAAAACGGCCAATGTCCAACAGAGGACTGTAGAGCCATAGATATATTGTTGGAATTTGTGAGGGAGATTATTGTTTCGGGCCAGTGGAGACTATGTCTTGACGGACTGAACCAACGCCATTATTGGTGCGCGGTCTAGCCTGTGTGAACATCACAATAAACACCAAAGTTA
>NW_019734747.1:0-492 GCF_002891405.2 Cryptotermes secundus
GCTAGAAACGCAAATCTTGCAAACTATCAAAGTAAACACTGCAAGTTATAAACGCAATCTTGGCAAGCTAGCAAATCAAAGTTGGTACGCTTATAAAGCAAAGCTAGCAAGATAGCAACGCAAAGCTAATAATCTAACAAATCATATCTAGCAATGTAACAAGCTAGCAACGCAGTGCTAGCTAAATTGCAACGCAAAGCTCTCAAGCTAGCAACGCCAAGCAAGCAAGGTAGCAAACAATGCTAGAAAGCTGGCAAACGCAAACTTACCAAGCAAGCAAATGTAAGCTAGCAATGTAGCAACGAAAAGAAGCAAGCTATTCACGAAAATTTAGCAAGCAAGCAACCCAAATCTGGCAAGATAGCAACGCAAACTTGCAATCTAGCAACGCAAATCAAGCAAGCTAGCAACGAAAAGCTCGCAAGCTAGCAAATAAAAGCTGGAAAACTGGCAACGCAATGGTGGCAAGCTAGCAAGGCAAAACTTGCAATC
>NW_019734748.1:0-129 GCF_002891405.2 Cryptotermes secundus
TCACGTCAAGTCACGCCAAGACACGTCAAGTCACGTCAAATCACGTCAAGTCACACCAAATCACGCCAAGTCACGTGAGGTCACATCAAGTCACTTCAAATCACGCAAAGTCACGTCGAGTCACGCCAA
>NW_019734748.1:323-444 GCF_002891405.2 Cryptotermes secundus
CAATGCCAAGTAACCTCAATTCACGCCAAATCACGCAAAATCACAGTCACGCCAAGTCACGTCATGTCACGTGAATTCACGCCAAGTCACGCAAAGTCACGTCACGTCAAATAACGTCAAG
>NW_019734749.1:0-871 GCF_002891405.2 Cryptotermes secundus
TGGTGGGCATTTGTTTCGCCCGAATTTCCCTTCGTGGATAGGCAGTAGAATAATTATATACACGAGAATGGGTAAAAAATAGGTTGAAAAATTACCGTCCAGTAATCGGACTGATATTCGAATTTTTCTGTTTCAGTCATGTTAAGAGGTTGGCCGCCCTTTCAGTGTGACCTAAATACCCGGTGTGCACCATCAAGGTTGGTTTCTTTCCTGGTATGAAGAGGTATTTAAAAATAATAAGAGGGTGTTGTGTGTATGTTTATATACATATATTTACAAGTTGTGATTAATTGTGTGCCTGAAAGTATATGTTAAACATTCAGTGAGATAGTGCAAATAGTAGGTGTTACTATGTGTATTATCCTGGACCGAGTAATGGCCAGTGCACGAAATTTTACAAACATGAGTTTCCTCTGTTCCACAACGAAATCGAAGTATTTACCCTCTGAACCATGAAACTGAAGTATGTGTGAAGGAAGAATACATGATAAAAGTGATTTAACGAAATTAAGTGAATATAAGAATAGTGGGTGTGTAGTGAGGCAATGTGTCTTTGAGGTTTTTCTTGCACTATTAATAATATCGTGTGAATTATGTGGAGTGGTTTGGAAGAAATGTGTATTAGTGGTTATAGGTAGTGTATTATATTTAATGAGTGCATATTTGGTATGACAGAAAAGAGGGTGTAGTTTTGGTAGGTATCCGCTCTATGTAACGTGTGTGAAGATTGTAAGAATGATATGTTTTTTTTTGTATTATTATAAGTACTTGTATGAAGAGGGTGCAAAGTGAATTTGCAGTTCCCATTGAAGAAGTTATTTTTTTGATTTATGTCTTAGTTCTCTGTGACTGAGTGGTGTGCATAGTGTGT
>NW_019734750.1:0-350 GCF_002891405.2 Cryptotermes secundus
GGAACACACGAGTTAGTAATACGAGAGATAATGAACTTAACTTAATATCTGGACTTCATATTCTCCAGCGGTGAATAAGATGGAATGTGATGTCAAGGCGGGAAATATTTCACCGAAGTTTCAGTGGATCGAACTGTCTCTACCTTCATGGTCAGAGGAAAACCAAACTGCTTATTGCTGCTTACTTGTTTTGTGTGCTTTCTGACCCAGAATATTTCTCCGAACCTTCCGTGAAATTAGATCAGACTGTCGGCGTTACCTGAAATGGTTTGTTAGAAGGAACAATAAGTTGACATGAAGTTCGGCCGGTACTGTTTTCACGTAGTATGTAGAGTATAGTCGGGGTTTGA
>NW_019734751.1:0-451 GCF_002891405.2 Cryptotermes secundus
ATTTTGTTTGAAATATTGTTACTGTTTCGCCATTAATAAATGAGCGTGTTATAGTAATTATTCCAATAATGGACTTGAAGTAACTGTATATATATAGGTTGTAGATTCGTGTCAGTGCAGTTGTCCGTGTATGAAGAAGACTTGTGGACATGTTAGTATCATGCTCATCATATCTTTCAGGTGTTATGGAGCAATTGAACAGCGACAGTCTTGTGGACGTGACTTTGTCTTGTNAGGACAGACAGTTTCTCATGACACACGAGATGGTTCTCTCACAGCATGCAGTCCATATTTCCAGGCAAGTTTGTCTTATAAAGGTGTCCCTAGACACATTTGATACCAACTCTGTAAAATTACATTTACATTTATTTATCATTTCGTGGAACCAATCATCTCGCTGTAGGCGTGGATATAATACATGTCACATATTACAAATTCATGATGACTACGC
>NW_019734752.1:0-397 GCF_002891405.2 Cryptotermes secundus
GATCGAGGCTACATGAGGCGCAGCGAAGGCTATTCACAGTTCAGACGTACTAGTGAGTTGTACTAGTCAGTTGTACTAGTGAGGTGTACTGTGACAGCCGCCGAGTCGAGACGTAGAGTCAGCCAGTCAGTTGTATTGTGGCATTTGGAGTGAAATATTTGTGATACTGCAGATAGCAGTAATCGTAAATCTGTAATTTGGGTGATTGTGAGAGCGGATGTGAAATAAAATTCGCGATATAAAATACGCCGTGAACTTATTTGTCGCGATATACGCCCGATACGCGACAATATTATTACATAACAAAATTATGCAGGCAACAAACAGAAGTCATAAAATATCATGATAATAAGAATGTTCTTATCATTGGACAAGGCGAAGCCAGCCACAGGAAGTA
>NW_019734753.1:0-398 GCF_002891405.2 Cryptotermes secundus
TAGCAAGCTTGCAACGCAAATCTAGTAAGATAGCAACGCAAAGCTTGCAAGTTTGCAATGCAAATCTAGCAAGCTAGCAAGATTGCAACTCGAAGCTAGCAAGCTAGAAACTCAAAGTTAACAAGCTAGCAACACAAAGCTAGAAAGCTAGCAACGCAAATCTAGCAACCTAAAACGCATGTCTAGCAAGCTAGCATCGCAAAGCTAGCAAGCTAGCAACGCAAATCTAGCAAGCTAGGAACGAAAGGCTAGGAAGTTTGAAAGCAAAGTTTGCAAGCTAGCAATGCAAAGCTAGCAAGCTACCAAAGCGAAGCTACAAAGCTACCAAAGCAAAGCTCGCCAGCTAGCAACGAAAAGCAGGCAATATAGAAACGAATAGCTGGCAAGCAAGAAACGCA
>NW_019734754.1:0-472 GCF_002891405.2 Cryptotermes secundus
TCGTGTTTTTATTTGTTATCTTAAAAACCAGGACAATGGATAAAGGCCAAAATCCCAACATATCAGTGTGATAAAGAATTCGAGTTTAATGCCTTTCATATCTCCACTAATCCCTTTGACTGAAACGTGGGAACTGAAGAGATGAGAGTCCTGAATTGTAAGAAGCAGGATATCCCAAATGAAAGTGCAACATTTCTGGAGAAAGTAATAAACAAAATATCTGTTGAACTTCAGACGGGTTGCCAAAACATTAAGATTTGGAAACAGAAAACTCTGTGTAACGCAGTCAACAATAGGACTTCGGTTACTTAGTAACGTACGTCCCTACAATAACTACAGCAGAGGAAATATTGAAGACATCTCCTAAGCAACAGATACAGAAACGGGCAGTAATATCGGAGACGCAAAAAGAGAATTCTTGAAGGAGGTGATCTCAATACGGGCTCCACCAAATGTACCTCAGGGAGAGAAC
>NW_019734755.1:0-797 GCF_002891405.2 Cryptotermes secundus
TGTGTTTTGCTCCTGTTATTGCATACACAGATCCAGCAGTACAACACATGCAGTAACAGGAGCAAATCACAACACAGAACACGATACACAAGTATACGTAGGAAGAATGCACATATAAAGGAGGATTGGCATAATTCGCGTGTTTGAGTGCGACGTAGGAAGAATCCTGAAAAGTTTTATTATTTAGAATTCATCGTCCTATATGACGAATACAGATTTTAGTCATTTTAGAATGAAGACATTATGACATGCAGTACAATAGTTTAACGTGCATAAAGACACCTGAAGATGGCACATTAGTGCTGAAACATGTAGTGTGAAAGTGAAGAATAAGGTGAAAAAGTGTATACACTGTAAGACGGTCAGCATAAACCATAGCCATGAATCAGTGTAACAGGACGCTAAAATATAACATTATAAAATATCCTGTTTGTATCATCGTATATAGTCATATATGAATTCTGTATTTATTCAGCAGTCTTTCTAAATATGGTTGTCAGTAGTGTCATGCTTGGTTTCGGGCCTAAAAAGAGAAACATAACAGTGCACTGGCAGATAAGTGAGCTTTGGCTCTTGACAACTTTTCTGGTACGCATTTGTTTTTTCTAGTACATGTAATAGTTTTGAAAAAAGCATTACACTCGTAAGAAAATGTATTTCCTTCATAGTTTTCTTTAATGCAAGTCCTCCATAAAGAAGCATGCCTATAATCCAGACATTCTGGTCCTTAACTTGTTCAATATTTTCATTTTCTGTCTCAGTTTTAAAACGTTATTGGAATTCTTCATGTCATTGCC
>NW_019734756.1:0-969 GCF_002891405.2 Cryptotermes secundus
TTTTCGGAAAAAATACATAAAATAGGTTGAGTTCCTTCAAATTTTTTTAAAAACCTTAAATTTTTTTGAATGACTGAACATTTCATTCAAATTAATTAAATAATATAGCAATTATCAGAAATTTAAAGGAATTCCTTTAATTAGAGCGAAATCTTTTATTAATTGTGTGAAATTGTTTATTTAACTTGAAAAAGTCAAAGGATTTTTGGTTAAATATATATAGATTTCGTTGAATTTGTTCAAAATGCAATTAAAATTCCTTAAATGAACTTCGAATCGTTAAAATATTTTTTAATTTTCCTGAAATTTTATGTAAGTCGTCAAAAAATCTGCTAAAATTCAGAATATTAGTGTTAAATGTTTCAAATAATAATTGATATTGTTCATATTAACTTGAAATCGAGAAAGAATTTTTGGTTATATTACATAAACTAGGTTGAAGAAGGTCAAAACTATTTTAGAATGCTTTAAATATTATGAAATCCCTAAAATTTGATTAAAAATAATTAATAATTTATTATTGTTAAAAAATCGGAGAGAATACAATAAATTAAAGTGGAATCTTTGAAAATTTGTTGAAATTCTTTATATTAACTTGAAATCTGAAAATTTTTTTGGTCAGAATTTCATAAATTACGTTGAAATCGTTCAAAACCAGGTTTATATTGGTTAAATTTAACTTAACATGAAACAAAATTGACTTACATTTCCCTAATATAAAGGAATAGAGACTGCAAGTCCGCGTGTCGCTTTATCGGCTGCTACCCCGAATTAATTTCTAGTTTAGGTGATATTAATTCAGAAGCTAGGCTTTGAAACCGCTCCCAATCTGTAAATTTTTCAATGGGTTCCGAAAGGTTGCTAATTTTAACGTGATCCAGAATGTGAAATACTATTGGTAGGTGATCTGAATCCAAAATTTCGGAGACGACGACCTCTGACACTCTGATATTTTGGTGAACTACAATG
>NW_019734757.1:0-495 GCF_002891405.2 Cryptotermes secundus
AGATTTTAATGTATTTTAAAATTTTGACTAAAATTATTCCATATTTCATGTTAACATAAAGAATTCCAACGATTTATCAAAGATTTCAATTTATGCAATCCTATCAATTTATTTACGGTATTTATTTATTAATTTTGAGGGCTTTCCTGATAATTAATGGAATTCTAAACTAATTTCGAATTTCAACTTAATTTATGTAAATTTAAACAAAAATTCTTTCTCGATTTCAAGATAATATAAATAATATAAATTATTTTGTGAAAGATTTCACTCTAAAGTGAGAAATTCGAAGAGATTCTTTGACAATTTAAATAAAATTTCAGGAGATTTAAAGACATTTTCAGCGATTCGAAGGTAAGTTAAGGAATTTTTATTGAGTTTTAAAGAGTTCAACGAAATATATAAAATCTTAACCTAAAATGTTTTTACTATTTCAAGTTAAAATAAAGTTTTCAACAAACTTATAAAATGTTTCACTCTAAATAGGGAAATCCT
>NW_019734758.1:0-162 GCF_002891405.2 Cryptotermes secundus
GCAACGGAAAGGTAGCAAGCTAGCAACGCAAACCTGGCAAGCTAGATACGCAAATGTGGCAAGCTAGCAACGCAAACCTGGCATGGTAGCAACGCATACCTAGCAAGCTAGCAGCGGGAAGCTAGCAAGCTAGCAACGCAAAGCTAGCAAGCTAGCAACGCA
>NW_019734758.1:189-935 GCF_002891405.2 Cryptotermes secundus
AGCTGGCAAGCTAGGAACGCTTACATCGCAAGCAAGTAACGGGAAGATAGCAAGCTAGCAACGCAAAGTTAGCAAGCTAGCAACGCTAAGCTGGCAAGCTAGCAACCCAAAGCTAGCAAGTTACCAACTGAAAGCAAGCAAGGTAGTAACGCAAAGCTGGCAAGCTAGCAAAGCACACTGGCAAATTAGCAATGCAAAACCTGGCAAGCTGGCAAACCAAAGCTGGGAAACTAGCAACGCATATCTAGCAAGCTAGGAAGCTACCAACGCAAACCTAGATATCTAGCAACACAAAATAGGCAAGCTAGCAAGGAAGGAACGCAAAACTATCAACGTGGCAACGCAAACTATCTTGTTAGCAACGCAAGACTAGCAAGATAGCAAAGCAAAGCTAGCAAAATAGCAACGCGAAGCTAGCAAGCAAGAAACGCAAAGCTAGCAAGCTAGCAACGCAAAGCTAGCAAGAAAGAAACGCCAAGGAAGCAAGCAACGCAAAGCTAGCAAGCTTGCAACGCAAAGCTAGCAAACTAGCAAAGCAAAGCTAGCAAACTAGCAAAACAAAGCAAGAAAGCAAGCAACGTAATGATAGCAAGGTATAAACGCAAAAATGGCAAGGTAGCAACGCAACCTGGCAAGCTAGAGACCCAAAATTGGCAAGGAAGCAACCCAAAGCTGGCAAGCTAGCAATGCATAACTAGCACGCTAGCAGAGGAAAGTTAGCAAGCTAGCAAAGCAAAGAAAGCAAG
>NW_019734759.1:0-487 GCF_002891405.2 Cryptotermes secundus
TATACAATTTGTACAGTTTTATACAAGTCTATTAATTAAAAATTCTATAGTTAAAAGACAATGTCATTAATGAATTTTGTATTACATACATTAATAGTATAATAAATTGAAATAAAAACTAGTATACAGTGATATAAAAATTATGTATATCTAAAATAAGCAATTAGAAACCAGAACACAGACTGACAATCTTGTCTTCTTTTAATTGTAAAGCAAGACAGCTACTCGCATCTTAAAAAGATTTATAACCGAAATATTCCTGTAAAGAATAAAAAGAATGTAATTGTAAAAATTGTTTCAATTGTACCTCAAAACTCTTAGTGTCACTCGATATATCCTTAATATGTTGTGGTAGATTATNGAGACCTTTGTTCCTAAACAATTTAATTTCATAATTGTTGCTCCCTCTTTAAAATTCAGTATTTCAACCATGTGTCATTATAAAATTATGAAACAAAAAGTCTCTAAAAGACCAATTATCAGAGTT
>NW_019734760.1:0-634 GCF_002891405.2 Cryptotermes secundus
TCTGCTTGTACCGGTTCTCACGGTCTCTTCGCTTGCGGTTTTCTTCATTTTCCTTCTATCCTGAAGATGGAGGCCATACGTTCTTCCGAAACGTAGGTTAACACCACATCTACATGGTGCCACATCCCAGAAGACTGCTTTCTTCATAGCCACCTACTGTTCGGGCTAACATTTCTCATGATTTTTCCTGACTCTCTAGACCAGTGTTCCGCAACCGGTGTGCCGTCACAAGGTGAAAGGTGTGACGCGAAATTTTACCTATTGTAAGAAAATAATTGTCGAATTTTATTCGTTTTATTTTATTCCAGTTACCGTGTTTCAAATGCTTGTATTTTATTCTCAGCCACTGCACCGATTAAATAAGATGATGCTTGTTTATTCTTTATTACATGCTGTGATTTTTTATGTACAGTAATGTTGTATTCTAAGAAATTAAACATAAATTATTTACTCACAGTTGTTGNTTATCATAGTTTTAATTATTGATTGATTTTTATTTTCCTCGCATTTACGAAGCTTCTTTGATGTGCTTGCCGCATGTTCTGTGTACGTGCATTTCCCGAAAACTGCAGGGATTACCATGGGTTTCCCTGTCTTTTATAACGCTGTTTTGGTATTTGCCCATGTTTGTTAG
>NW_019734761.1:0-730 GCF_002891405.2 Cryptotermes secundus
TGCTAGATTGCTAGTTTTGTGTTGCTAGCTTGCTAGCTTAGCTTATTTATCTTGCCAGCTTTGCGTTGCTAGCTTTCTAGATAATCGTGGCTAGCTTGCTTGATTTGCGTTGCTACCTTGTTAGCTTTAAATTGGTAGCTTGAGAGCTTTGTGTTGCTATCTTGCTAGTTTTGTTTTGCTAGCTTGCTAGGTTTGCGTTGCTTGCTTGCTTGCTTTATATGTGTTTCTTGCTTGCTAGATTTCGTTGATAGCTTGCTAGCTTTGAGAGGCTAGATTGCTAGAATACTAGATTTGCGTTGTTAATTTGCTAGTTTGCGTTGCTCTCTTGCTAATTTTGTGTTGCTATCTTGGTAGCTATGCGTTGCTAACTTGTTAGCTTTGCATTGCTAGCTTGCTTTGCGTTGCTATCTTGCTAGATATGCGTTGCTAACTTGGTAGATTTCCGTTGAAAGCTTGGTAGCTTTGCGTTGCTAGCTCGTTAGCTTTGCGTTCTAGCTTGCTTGCTTTGCGTTCTAGCTTGCTATCTTTGCGTTGCAAACTTGCTAGCTTTGCGTTGCTTCCTTGCTAGCTTTCCGTTGCTAGCTTGCTATATATGCGTTGTTTACTTGCCACATTGCGTTGCTAGCTTGCCAGTTTTGCGTTGCTATCTTGCCAGCTTTGCGATGATAGCTTGCTAGAATAACTTGGCTAGCTTGCTAGCTTTGCTTTGCTACCTTGCTAGCTTTCCATT
>NW_019734762.1:0-1050 GCF_002891405.2 Cryptotermes secundus
GCTAGCAACGCAAAGCTGGCAAGCTAGCAACGAAAAATCTGGAAAGCCAGCGACGCACTGCTGTCAAGCTAGCAACCCAAACTGTCAAGCAAGAAATGCAAAGCTGGCAAGCTTGCAACGAATAGCTAGTAAGCTAGCAAAGCAAAACTCTCAAGATAGCAACGCATATCTAGTATTCTAGCAAGCTAGCAACGCAAAGGTAGCTAGCTAACAACGCAAAGCTAGTAAGATAGCAACGCAAAACAAGCAAGCGGGCAACTCAAAGATAGTAAGATAGCAACGCAAAGCTAGCAAGCTAGCAACGCGAATATAGCCATCTAGCAAGCTCGCAACGGAAAGCTAGCAAGGTAGAAACGCAAAGCTTGCAAGCTAGCAACGAACAGCTGGCAAGATAGCAACGCAAAACTGGCAAGATTGCAAAGCACAGCTGGCAAGCTACCAACGCACACCTGGCATGCTAGCAAAGCAAAGCTAGCAAGCTAGCAATGCAAAACTAGCAAGCTAGCAAAGGAAAGCTAGCAAGGAAGCAACGCAAAGCGAGCAAGATATCCACGCAAATCTAGCAAGCTAGCAACTCAATGCTGGCAAGCTAGCAACGCAAAGCTGGCAAGTTATCAACACAAAGCTGCCAGGTTGCAACGCAAACCTGGCAAGTTAGGAAAGAAAAATTTCAAACAACCAACGCCTATTTAGCAAGGTAGCAACTGAAAGCTAGCAAGCTTGAAACGCAAAGCAAGCAAGCTAGAACGCAAAGCTTTCATGCCAGCAAACGCAAAACTACCAAGCTAGCAACGCAAAACCAGCAAGTTAGCAACGCAATGCAAGCAAGCTAGCAACGCAAATTTAAGAAGCTAGAAACGCAAAACTAGCAAGCTAGCAATGTAAAGCTAGCAAGCTAACAAAGAAAATCTAGCAAGCAAGAAACGCAAAGCAAACAAGCAAAAACTCAAAACTAGCAAGCTAGCAAAGGGAAGCTAGCAAGCAAGCAACACAAAGCTAGCAAGTTAGAAACGGAAAGCTAGCAAGGTAGGAACGCAAAGCTAGCAATCT
>NW_019734763.1:0-833 GCF_002891405.2 Cryptotermes secundus
CTCCACTGAGATATATCTTCCATTGTTACCTTGTGTGTATTCAGTCGTGGATTGTTTACCGGTTCGTTACCTAGCAATGCCCTGGCCATCCACATTACAACATAATATACGTGTATACTTTGAAAAGGGAAGAAATGTACCACGTCTCCAGAAACTAAGACAAAATTCATGAGAAATACCACGTAAGAATGTAATATACAGAGTGTAAATAAATATATTGTAACCTGTTTAGTTACTGAAGGCAACGTTCGGATTGTTAATTGGTTTATTTAACAACCTACAAGTCGTAGCTACAATTAATTATAACACTGTTGCGGGTTTACACAATTTATAAACCCTACACTGTGTTCTATTCACTTTATCCTCAGTAGTCTTCACGTATTAATGACGCGGGAGCTATACAAGTCTGTGAATTACACGCTCCAAATATAACTATACTACAGCACACACAAAGTCTTGAAGGCACACAATAAGTCTTCACTTGCTGGCTTCTCAGTTATCGCGCACTATCACATAAAATCTTCCAACCACGCGTTCGGGTCTTCTTTCCGCGACTGCTGCTATATTTCAACTAACTGCTTAGGCGTTCCAGTCTCTCTTATAAACCCTCCGTCAGACAGCTGAAGAAAACACCTCGTTTCACTGTTGCGTAAACGACGTGTTTACAGGCGTTGCTGGACAACGCTATCGAGAGTTGTTTATTGCTGCGTAGCAACCAGCGCGCTTTAGCACGGCACTGAGAAACACCGCTTTCCATACTGTTGCTTAACCTCGATTCCACTATTGCATTACTTGGCAACCGACCGTTTATCATAAGTCTGTCTTCGTGGTAA
>NW_019734764.1:0-648 GCF_002891405.2 Cryptotermes secundus
GTCACCACTCTCATGCCTACTAATTGAACATCTCATTGTACTGAGAGTTCATACTCATTTCTCTTCCTGTTAAGATTTTTCATGTTATGTACTCTCATTTTCCAGGGTAATTTGAATGAACTTCAACCCTTACGTGGTGATGAGCGACGATATTCCTGTGATGAGCGTGGAGATTTATTCAGACAAGAGCAAATTCTGACAGCACATCGACACATACATGGTGGGGAGTGGCCATTTTGTTACATCGTGTGTAATAATTCATTCAACTGTAAGTGTCATCTAAAGAGGCATCAGCCAATACATAGTGGGGAGCGGCCATTTATGTGTGATGTATGTAATAAGTCATTCATTTCGAAGACTGATCTGAAGAAGCATATGCACATACAAAGTGAGGCGCAACCATTTTGCTGTGATGTATGTAATATGTCATTTAGTCAGCAGAATAATCTGAAGAGACATCAGCGCATAGAGAGTAGGGAGAAGCCATTTTGCTGTGATGGATGCAATAAGTCATTTTGTGATCACAGTAACCTGAAGAGACATCAGCGCATACACAGTGGGGATCAACCATTTTGCTGTGATGTATGTAATAAGTCATTCAGGGATCAGAGTACTCTGAAGAGACATCAGCGCATACATAGTGGGGAG
>NW_019734765.1:0-500 GCF_002891405.2 Cryptotermes secundus
AAATACTGACACAATGATGTTACTATTACAATCAGAAATACTTATCTGGTTTTATGCATAAAAAATTCACCCACAGTATAAAAATAATGCTCATGCAAATACTTTTTAATGCTTTTTTAAAGCTTTTAATATCAAATGCCAAGTCCTTAATGTCAGCTGGAAGATGGTTATATATCTTAACACCTGCGTAAGCGGGACTTCTATGAAACATCATCAAGTGAGTCATTACTTGAAAAAAATTACAATTATTCCTGGTATTAAAATTATGAATTTCAGAATTTTGTCTAAACAATGATTTATTGGTAACCATAAACAGAGCCAAGGAGAGTATGTACTGAGATGCTAGAGGTAGTATATTTNATTTAAAATTTAAAAAACATTTCTGCAAGAATCCCTGGGTCTTGCTTCCATTAGCATTCTAACCGTTCGCTTTTGGAGTTTGAAAATATTCGTATTGTGGGAAGAAGTTCCCCAGAAAATTAATCCATATGTTATAACTG
>NW_019734766.1:0-439 GCF_002891405.2 Cryptotermes secundus
AAAGGTACTAACCTGCTTAGGACTTATAGAATGTAAATAAATTCAATTCAATTCAATACAATTCAATTCAAAAGTCATAAATTATTGCTTGCCAAATTGGAGCTGTATCGACTTAGAGGGAAAATACACTCATGGATGAATTCATATCTTACTGGTAGAACTCAGTTTGTGGTAGTAGGGCATTTAGATGAAAAGACCCTTTGCTTCATCATGCAAAGAAATATAATATGGTGTACCTCAGGGTTCTGTTTTGGGACCACTTCCGTTCTTGTTGTTTACAAACGATTTGCCACAAGCAGTTCAAGAAGTTAAGGTAGTATTATTCCCCAGATGGCACAAGTATATTATTCATAGAGAAAAACCTCCCATCGTTAAAAGAAAAATCAGTNCAAAAGTCATGAAATAATTAGAAAACTGGTTCCTAACAAATAATCTTATA
>NW_019734767.1:0-489 GCF_002891405.2 Cryptotermes secundus
AACCCCCTTTTTAATCCCCGTTATACTCTATGTCTAGTAAAATTAAAAAATTTGCAAATAAACATCATGTTTTCTCCTAACATACATCACCATAATTTCTATTATCGTAAATTTAGTTACGGTGGTCCTTCTTGCAACAACCCGCATAATCTAATTCGCATTTATACAATTTAGGAAATTATTCACATTAATTCTGGCATTCGTTTCAGCTAGCTCGTAATACATACTGCCTCCTACCTTTACTCCGGTCATCATGGTGAGTCATCCGGCCTACATTGGTAGAGTCGGCGGGGACTCCACCCCTGTAGATTCGGGCGTCCAGCTCTGGTCGCTCGGTTGTCGAGCGGATTGGGACTTCTCTGGGCCGTCCTGACGCCGATGCCAAAACTCATAGGAATGGTAACACTGAATGACGAAGGGGTGTATCTCAGCAGAGGGGACCCATGACCATACTGACGTTCCTGGACATAGCCCCCGGGGCCTTTCCCA
>NW_019734767.1:523-770 GCF_002891405.2 Cryptotermes secundus
GTGGAAGGGCCCTCAATTACGCCGTTGATCATCCCAGTACCTCCAGCCGGGAAAAGCAGGATCGGGATCCTGGCGGCAGTCGCTCGCGTAGTGACCCATTTCCACACATCGAAAACACCTAACGGGCCGTTTGGTCGCTCCGCGGAGACTCCTTGGACCTTGACGTTGGGGTGATCCCCCGCCTCCGACGCGATCTCGCGATGCCTCCCTACTCCTAAGGGTCTCTAGTTCTTCTCTTAGCGCCTTT
>NW_019734768.1:0-1032 GCF_002891405.2 Cryptotermes secundus
GTCAGCGCAACGGATCCCCACGGCCGTTAATCTCGGTTTACTAGAAAAGGACCCCCAATATAAAAACCTTTATGTGATCACATTGTGTATTTATGTATGTTTATTACGTGCATTGGCTATGTATCTTTTGGTGTACTCCCGTGAATACCCCTTCACTCGGTTATGGTGGGCATCGGCTATAACGGACACGCTGTTCTTCCTCTGTTAGTCCATATGACGAAGGTTTTCCGTGTACAGGAAAAGTGAGTATATGTTTGTCTTGTTTCTGGAATACGGGTCAGAACCTTAACATGGTTTATGATAAAGAAACTCATCTTTGCTGTGCATTCCGCCACTTTTTGAGCCAAGAGATAGTACCGAGAATATGTTAATGTGCTGCATGTCATGCTATCTCCCTACTCAGCGGGCGAACGTAAGGTTTGCAGCAGTTGTGGAGTGATTAGTAGCGGAAATTAGAAGAAACTGGGAGGAAAGTATGCTCCAGTGTTACTTCGTTTATTACGAATCTCACGCAGTCACCCAGGATTGAACCCGGTCCTCCCCTGTTAGAAGCCAGCGATTAACTGTCTGAGCTGTAGCACGACTACTGACGAATAAATGAACATGGCGTACGTGGACAAGTGCAGTAAATCAGTAGTACGCACGATGTAGTCGAACTTGAGAAATGTGTGTACCATTCAGCTCAGAATCTTTGCCCTTGCCCCCCTTTTTTTTATTTGGGTTTGTTGCTTGATCTCTCGCTTTGAAGAGAGCCGAGATTTACAGCGTCTGAGAACGTGTGGACATTAGGGAACGGAAGTAAGGACTGTAGGAAATCGCGCAGTTAATATATGCATCTCTTGCGAGTTTGTGCACCTAACAGTACTGGATTGATTAAATCAAGATGAAAGAGATGAGCCAGGAATGCAGCACGGAGGAGGGTAGAAGAAATACCTACACTTGGTCTACCTCTTTACTTACTTACTTACTCATGGAGCTGAGCTCTTTTGTAGGAGCCGCCAGTTCTGCAGCTACTCAAGAATTTCCCAGCAT
>NW_019734769.1:0-395 GCF_002891405.2 Cryptotermes secundus
AATCTAGCAACCTAGAACGCAAAATCTAACAAATTAAAACGCAAATCTAGCAAACTAGGAACGAAAAGCTACCAAGCTAGCACCGCCAAACAAGCAAGCTTGCTTCGCAAAGCTAGCAAGCTAGCAACGCAATGCTAGCAATATAGCAACGCAAAGCTATCAAACTAGCATAGCATATCTAGCAATCTAGCAAGCTAGAAGTCAATACTAGCTACTTAGGAACGCAATGCTAGCAAGCTAGCAACTCCAAGCTAGGAAGGTAGCAAAGCAAACCTATCAAGCTGGCAACGCAAATCTAGCAAGCTAGCAACGAAAAGCTATTAAGTTAGCATCGCAAAGCTAGCAAGCTAGCAACGCAAAGCTAGCATGTTAGTAAGGGTAAGGTAGCAAGGTAG
>NW_019734770.1:0-507 GCF_002891405.2 Cryptotermes secundus
TATATTCACTCACTTTCGTTAAAACAATTTTATCATCAACACTTCCTTCACACATACTTCAGTGTCATGGTTCTGAGGGAAAACACATCCATTTCGTTGTGGAACAGAGGAAACACATGTTTGTAAAATTTCGTGCACTGGCCATTACTCGGTCCAGGATAATAAACACATTAACACCTACCATTTGCACTATCTCACTGAATCGTTTAACATATATATTCAGGCCTGTAATTAATCACAACATGTACATATATGTATATAAACATACACATAACACCCTCTTATTATTTATAAATACCTCTTCATACCAGGAAAGAAACCAATCTTGATGGTGTACACGGGATATTTAGGTCACACTGACAGGGCGGCCAACCTCTTAACATGACTGAAACAGAAACATTCGAATATCAGTCGGATTACAGGACGGAAATTTGTCACCCTATTTTTTATCCATTTTCGTATATAATATTATTATACTTCCTATCCACGAAGGGAAATTCGGGCGAA
>NW_019734771.1:0-2766 GCF_002891405.2 Cryptotermes secundus
TTTATACACGTATTTTGGCTGACCTGTACGTAATTTAAATCGACAGTTGTGTAGTGCGAACATAGTGTTGGAAACTGGCCAGTATCCGAGTTCTTTATACTAAGAATTTTCTCAGTGTAAATGACAAGTGTTCACCTGCGTGTGAAATGTGACGTGCTGCAACAGATGAGTCCTCTCTGGGAGCCTGTGCTCAGTGTAGGCCCTGCCAGATACTGACCGCTCATCTGCAGGCGGACAGAGAGTGGGGGGAGCACACACAGTTAGCAGAGGAAATGAAATTAAAAGAGAAAGCAATAGGAAACTAGATGTAAGGAAGAAAGGAAGAAGAAAGTAGGTAAAAAATTGAGAAAGAGAAGAGAATTATGCCATAGAAAGGATGAAGAAGATACATGTAACAAAGAAAGTAATGTACAGGGAAGAGCAGGAGAGGAAAAGACTATGGATAGAGGAAGAAGGAGGAAAGAAAATAAATAAGGATGGAAAGGAAGGATAACATTACAGAAATTGCAGGATTATAGCAATGAAATAAAGAGAATACAAAGGAAGAACCGAGGAATTACGTAAGCATAGGAAGAAGAACTTACTAACCACCAAAATGAAAAAGGGAGAAATGAATACATACCAAAGAAATGCGTAACGAAAGTAAATAAAGGAAGTAAACAGAAACAGAATGGATTAAAGAAGATGATAGAAGAATTTTGAAGATGAAGAATTAAGCAATAAGGAAATAAAGAGAGGTAAAACTATCCACGTAACAGGTCGTGGATGCCATTAGGGTTGTGAGACGTCGAGGCTTCCACATTTTCTAGACAATCGACACACAGATGGCGGTGAGGTTTTCAGCCTTAAGCGTCGGCCGCTTTTACCCCAAGAAAGATTCCTGGTACTTATTTCTGTTAAAGGCTGAGTCTAGCCCAGGTCCATAATGTGGCTGGAAGAATTAGGTCAATTGAAAAATCCAATGAACTCATCGGGAATCGAAACCGCGACCTTCCGGCTTGAAGCACAGTGTCTCGACTAACTACTCTCCCGCGTGCCCCCAAAACAACAAGGAAATAATGAAGGAAAAATGAGAAAGAAAAAAACGCGGTGACAAAATTTAATAGAAGGAAGTACGGAGAGAAAAAGGAATAAAAACAAGGGAAGGAAAGATAACAAGTAGCTGACGAATTGTTTACGATAAATTGAATTGCCGGTAAACTTACGTTAGACGACGGGTCTTATGAAAATATTATCAGAGCGAGTAATTTGCTATGAATCGACAGTAAATATTCTTCCGCCATCTTGGTCTTAGTATTGAGCTAGGTACATTGAACGCATTCTGCAGCATCCAAGCAAGTACAAACTGGCGCGTGCGGCAGGAAGTAATTTTCATATAACTAGATGCAGCCTTGGTTTTCTCATGAAAACTGTTTTCTTTACATTACACAAAGGAGGTGTAGCAATTAAATACAAAGACTTGCACACTGCAGAGCGTGAGTCACTCTGTTCTTGCTTCCTGTAAGTGGATATCTGAACTCTTCATAATATTAAACTTGTCTCGACAAGCACACCGAGTGCAAACAGACACTAAAATATATTCGTGAGTCCCCCGGGACTCTAAAACAAAAATCACTGAGCTGGCGAGGGCCAGAAGGAGTTTAGCAGTCAGTCAGTCAGTCTTTCGGCAAGTGCAGAGTTGTTGTGAAGGGGTGATAAATATTGTGAACGCAATTCAACATAAAATTTTTACTTAAATTTAAAACGAAACTAGTCGAAATCTTTGAAATGTTAATGGCAATGCATGATGAAGGGGCTACATCAAGAGAGAGTGTTTTTGAATTGTTTAAATGGGATTCGAAAGGAATTTAATTTGAAAGCCGACCTAAATATACGTGAGCGTCAAAATCGACAGAAGCCATCATAATGGTGAGTCGGCGGCGCCTTAGCTCAAGCGGTGAGTCACTGTCTTCCCACCGCGGCGGCCGTGGTTCGATCCCGGGTCTGGTCAAGTGCTATTTGTGGTGGACAAAGTGGCGCTGGAGCAGGTTTTCTCCGAGTACTTCGGTTTCCCCTGCCAATCTTCATTCCACCAATTGCTCCACAATCACCCTCACCTATCATCTGGGGCTGGTACAATAGGCCAGAAGTAGCCGCAGTAAAAGGGACTTAGTCCCACCCCACTAGCAATAAGAAAGACTCGTCCATCCATTTTCATTTTCATCAATGGTTCTACAAACCTTTGTTGGGCCCTGACCTTTTCTTCAGTTTAGTAATCTTTGTTACACAGATGATAGGACTACTTGGACGAGTGATCAGCCCGTCGCAAGGCCGCTACCTACACACAGGGCAACACAAACACAGATTAAACACACACAACATACATCCATGCCTTGAGTGGGCATTTATAACTCGTAACTACAAGTAATGCTAACAGTCTCACTGATTTCCACACTTTACAAATCACTACACACACTAAGTCTCAGTCTGTTTTAGTCTTCACTGGTCGTTGCTTGGCTGCGGATGTTCTCTTCTGCTTACATAGTTGAATGCTGACTACCAGCTCACAATTAAATCATTGCTCCAACTGTCGACAGACCGTTTATAAATCACCATGTTGCTTAGGAATTCCCCGCTTGTTTGATGACGCAGGAGCGTGTTTACCGGCCGCTACTCAGCAACGGCTTTCTTTTCTTGCTCCACTCTTCCTGCCTTCAACCTTCATGTCACAGTATATTGACGAAGACTACTGTAGCTCATAATAAACTTGAACGCAATGCTGCCTGC
>NW_019734772.1:0-505 GCF_002891405.2 Cryptotermes secundus
CTTGCTAGCTTTGCGTTTCTAGTTTTCTAGCTCTCCGTTTCTAACGTGATAGCTTGCTAGATATGCGTTGCTAGATTGCTAGCTTTGCTTACCTATCCTGCTAGCTTTGCGTGGCTAGGTTGCAAATTGCTAGATTTGCGTTGCTATCTTGCTCTTTTTCGTTGCTATCTTGCTGGCTTTGCGTTGCTAGCTTGTTAGATTTCGTTGCAAGCTTGGTAGAATTGCGTTGTTGCTTTCTAGCTTTGCGTTGCTAGCTTGCTAGTTTGCGTTTCTAGCTTTTTAGCATCGCGTTGCTATCTTGCTAGCTCTACGATCTAGCTTGCTAGCTTTGCGTTGCTAGCATGCTATCTTTGCCTTGCTAACTTTCTAGCTTTGCGTTGCTCGCTTGCTATTTTTGCTTTGCTATCTAGCTATATATGCCTTGATAGCTTGCCAGTTTTGCGTTGCTAGCTTGCCACCCTTCCGTTGCTAGCTTGCTAGCATGTTAGATTTGCGTTGCTAACTT
>NW_019734773.1:0-559 GCF_002891405.2 Cryptotermes secundus
GACGATAACGATGGCGATTGCGATGGCGATGGCGATGACGATGCCAATGCCGATGACGATGACGATGTCGAAGACAATGACGATTAAGATGACGATGACGATGGCGATGGCGATTGCGATGGCGATGACGATGACGATGGCGATGGCGATGGCGATGGCGATGGCGATGGCGATGGCGATGGCGATGGCGATGGCGATGGCGATGGCGATGGCGATGGCGATGGCGATGGCGATGGCGATGGCGATGGCGATGGCGATGGCGATGGCGATGGCGATGGCGATGGCGATGGCGATGGCGATGGCGATGGCGATGGCGATGGCGATGGCGATGGCGATGGCGATGGCGATGGCGATGGCGATGGCGATGGCGATGGCGATGGCGATGGCGATGGCGATGGCGATGGCGATGACGATGACGATGACGAAGACGATGACGATTACGATGACGATGAAGACGATGAAGATGTCGATGACCATAGCGATGGCGATTGTGATGGCGATGGCGATAGCGATATTGATGATGATGATGATGACGATGACGATGGCGATGGCGATGGCG
>NW_019734774.1:0-395 GCF_002891405.2 Cryptotermes secundus
AGAAGAGCGCGACGAACCGACGAGGAATATGATGGCGACAATAAAATATGAGATTGTAACGAAGACGAAGCCGGAGATGACGACCAGGGACGCCACGAGGGAAACGACGACGAAACGGGAGATAAAGACGAGGGAAAAGACGACTACGACAACGGAGGATGGGGACGAAGGAGACCAGGGAGACGAGGACGACGAACTACAACAAGAAGAGACGGGGCTTTGATGAAGAAGAAAAGGAAGACCTCGAAGGAGAAGAAAATAAGGCTGACGACTATGAAGAAAAGCGCGGCGAAACGACGAGGAATATGGGGGCGACAATAAAGTATAAGATGGTAACGAAGAGAAAGCCGGAGATGACGACGAGGGACACGAGGGATGCGAAGAGGAAAACGACG
>NW_019734775.1:0-648 GCF_002891405.2 Cryptotermes secundus
AGCAACTCAAAGCTAGCAAGCTAGTAACGTAAACTAGCAAGGTAGAAAATCAAAGCTCGGAAGTTAGCAAAGCAAAGCTACCAAACTAGCAACGCAAAGCTAGCAGCGCAAAGAGAACAACCTAGCATCGCAAAGGAGCAAGCTACCAACGCAAAGCCAGCAAGCAAGCAACGCAAAGCTGGCAATCTAGCAACGCAAAGCTGGCAAGCTAGCACTGCAAAGCTGGCAAGCTAGCAACGCATATCTAGCAAGCTAGCACTGCAAAGCTGGCAAGCTAGCAACGCATATCTAGCAAGCTAGCAACGGAAAACTAGCAAGCTAGAAACGCAAAGCTAACAAGCTAGCAAAGCAAAGCTAACAAGCTAGAGACGCAAATCTAGCAAGCTAGCAACGCATATCTAGAAAGCTAGCAAAGGAAAGCTAGCAAGATAACTACGCAAAGCTGGCAAACAAGGGAAGTATAGCTGGAAAGCTAACAACGTAAAAATGACAATCAAGAAACGGAAAGCAGGCAAGCTAGCAAGGCAAAGCTGCATAGCTAACATCGCAAACATGGCAAGCAAGCAACTCAAATTGTAAGCAAGCAACGCAAATCTAGCAAGATAGCAACGGAAACCTAGCAAGCTAGGAAAGCAAAGCTGGCAAGCT
>NW_019734776.1:0-450 GCF_002891405.2 Cryptotermes secundus
AACTGTTGCTGCAGTTTACTGTCCACCAAAACATATCATCAAAAACGCGAATTTCAACGATTTCTTTCAAACGCTGGGACACAAAATTGTAGCAGGCGGAGATTATAATGGCAAGAACACCTTATGGGGATCTGGCCTAAAAACGATCAGAGGCAGAGAATTATCACAAACATTACAACAGCAAAAATATTTGCACTTGTAAACAAGCACGCCGACATACTGGCCAACAGATCCCAACAGAACCCCTGACCTCTTGGACTTCTTCGTTACTAATGGAATCTCTTCAGATTACATGTATGTGGTACGCAGTCTCGATCTCTCTTCAGATCACACACCAATTATACCCACTGACAGTAGTCATAATATTCACAAAACACCAAGAAGTAAACTGAACAACAACAACAAAATACAGGATGACACTACAAGAAGATATAAATCTAAATGTGAGAC
>NW_019734777.1:0-442 GCF_002891405.2 Cryptotermes secundus
CTCGTGACCAGCGCAACGAATCCCCGTGGTCATTAATTTCGGTTTCCTAGACCAGAATCATTTCAATACGTCTATTTAATTTTGCGTATATTTACAGTTTGTATCCCCCTCGTTGGTGTCTCCACCTTATCGTGGTGAGGGGGTTTGAGTATGCCAAGGACCCGGAGAGCTATACCAGCGGTAGCGTAGCTACTGGCAGGGCCTCCCTTGCTGGACAGGTCAAAGGGTAGGCATCAGCCGAAGAGAGACACCAAAAACTTATGCCGGAAGCAGCGTCATCAGTAGCGACTTGAAGCACAGAGCAAATGATGCTCGAGATGGTTCAAGTTCGTATAGCAGCAGGCGTGACCACAGTGGTTTGATCGGTTGCTGTACTGCGATGTGGAAAGCAAATGGAAAAACTACCACATTATCACTTTTCCTGGATAGTCTCTTTCCAAAA
>NW_019734777.1:594-973 GCF_002891405.2 Cryptotermes secundus
TACAAGATTGGAACATGGAATGTCAGGACCTTGAATCAAGCAGGAAAATTGGAGAATTTGAAAATGGAAATGCAGCAGAATGAGGTGTCTGTTCTAGGAGTCAGCGAAGTGCGATGGAAAGGACAAGGCGAAATAAGAAGTGGTGATTATACAGTGTATTATTCCGGAGGTGAACGGGCTGAAAGAGGTGTGGCAATAGTGGTGCATAAAAGTGTAGTGAGGAGTGTTGTTAAGAAGATTGTTTGTAATGACAGAATGATTGCTCTGAAGGTAAAGGCGGAACCGGTAGATGTACTGATTATGCAAGTGTACATGCCAACATCAGAGCATGAAAATGATGAAGTGGAAAAAATGTATGACACAATTGAAGAAATTCTTC
>NW_019734778.1:0-747 GCF_002891405.2 Cryptotermes secundus
TGACGTTTTGTCCCAAGTGGTTGGCTGGGATCCTTAGGGTGGACAAGCCCCTTTATGGCTAGCCCACTTGGCTAATCCTTTTTACCTCCTTAACGATCCCCCATTTCTCAAGTGTAGATTCTGTAGATTTACCAGTTCGGTATTCATTCAAAGTCATTATGCTGATAGGACATCTCCCGCGTCACGGCCAATGTCCGTCTAAGTCCATACGTAGGAATTCTTTAAAGTTTCTTAACCCTTCTTACATCCTCTTTCGTACGTCTTACAAGTATTTCCCAAAACTAATTCTACTCTAGCCAATATTTTCCCTTAAAATATAAAAATTAAATACTCTGTTAACATGTTACTGGGAGTCGGCGTTCAGGCCACAAAAATGCTATCAGAGACCTGGCTTGGTGAAGCAAATAGTTCAGTGGAACTGTAGGAGCCTAAGAAGCAAGTTCCCCGGATTTCAACAGAAGAGCCAAAACACAGATGTCATAATGCTGTCAGAGTCCTGGCTTGGTGAAGCAGAAAGTTCTGTGGAACTGTAGGAGCCCAAGAAGCAGGTTCCCAGAATTTCAACAGAGGAGCCAAAACATAATGTCACAATGGTATCAGAGACCTGGCTTTTTGATGCAGAAAGTGTATACCTGAAATGGTTTGGCATGGTGAGAAAAGAAAGGAATGAATTGAAAGGGGAAGGGGGGGTTGCCATTTTTATAAATAACAAACTGAAATATTCGCATATGAATGGTTTGTGTGATG
>NW_019734779.1:0-257 GCF_002891405.2 Cryptotermes secundus
ATGTAGGGGGGTAGGTAGATAGAACGCATCTTACGGAGCACTTGACACTCGACTTCTGCCAACGGACGCAAACAAGGTAAAAGTAACTGGAGATGATCCACGAAAATCACTATTGAAAGAGAAACAAAATGTTTGTGGACCAGTTCCGTCAGCAATGATTACAACTTTTCTTATAAATCCAAACGTATATTATTTCGCTGTTCTAGCTCTTCAACTTAGTCTAAACAGATTTGGAAACCAATACTTGTTGTGAAAGT
>NW_019734779.1:389-522 GCF_002891405.2 Cryptotermes secundus
GAACTTTTGTACAGTGTCAGGTTTAGCAGAAATTGGAATGTCTAGGTAGTTTTATTAAAACACTCCGAACTATCAAATGCAATGAAAATCCATTCAACGTTTCTGGAATTACAAGCGCAGCAACAGACATGAC
>NW_019734780.1:0-545 GCF_002891405.2 Cryptotermes secundus
TACACCCATGTCTGGAAACGCTTCCTTTTGGTGCTAAGAGTCACATAATTTTCTGAGAGGATACATAAGTTTTAGGGGACGTTATTATTGTTGTATATTATAAAAGTTGCTCAAAATGGCGGCCACTGACTTAATTGGCATGATCTGCACCGCCTGGCCATGTTATGCTGAACTCTTTGAATGATTCCCGGCACTTCCTGGATGGTTCCAGCTGCTACTGCAAATTTTGGGACAAGATCATACTGTGTCTCCACTGGAGTCTCATACACCAGGCTTTGCAAGTATCCCCAGAGAAGGAAATTCAGTGGAGTCAAGTAAGAAGAGCGAGGAGGCCAGGTTATTGGGTCACCACATCCGGTCCATCTGTTGCCAAAGGTTTCATCAAAATAGTCATGGATGACATTAGCGCAGTGTGCTGGGGTGTCATCATGCTGGAACCACATTTCGTGATGGACTTCCAAAGGCACCACTTCCAGCAGCTCGGTAAGGTCTCTTGGAGAAATGTTAGGTAAATGTCACCAGTAGGCCACAGAGGTAAGTGACAA
>NW_019734780.1:567-968 GCF_002891405.2 Cryptotermes secundus
CAGAGGCCCCAGTGCGTAAGCAAAGCATTTCCAGACATGGGTGTATTAACAAAACATGATCAGATTGAACACCTCTATCTACCACTGAGCACTGCAAAATATATTTATTTACATTCTGTATATGTAAACCCCCTTGCCCCCCCACAAAAAACACATATAATATACATATAATAACCCTGCATTTATATTTCAGATCATACAGGGAACAAATTCCACATCAACAGGAACACAGAGCACACCCCCTGAATTCAGAAAACTGGGATACAAGAGACAGTCATCATAATAAGGACCTCCAAAGTTTAAATTCTAATTTTAACATTTAACAGACTAATATTTTAACATTAACTTTAATTTAGTAATATAATATTTAATTCACCTACACAAAAAGAGGCATTACATAA
>NW_019734781.1:0-460 GCF_002891405.2 Cryptotermes secundus
CAAAGCAGGAAAGCTAGCAAGGCAAACTAGCAAACTAGCAATGCACACTTGCAAAGCTAGCAAGATAGAAACGCAAAAGTTAGCAGGCAACGCAAACCTAGCAACCTAACAATGCAAATATAGCAAGCTAGAAAGCTAGCAACGCAAACATAGCAAGCTAGCAACTCAAAGCTAGGAAGTTAGCAACGTAAGCTAGCAAGCTACCAACGTAAATCTAGAAAGCTAGCAACGCACACCTGGCAAGATAGCAACGCAAAGCTGAAAGCTTGCAACGCAAAGCAAGCATGCTAGCAAAGCAAAGCTAGCAAGCTAGCATCGCAAATCTAGCAAGCTAGCAACGCAAAGCTATTGAGCTAGCAACGAAAAGCTGTGAAGCTAGAACGCAAAGCTACCAAGCTAGCAAATCAAAACTAAAAAGCTAGCAACGCAAAGCTAGCAAGCTAGGAACGCAAAGCTACCA
>NW_019734782.1:0-425 GCF_002891405.2 Cryptotermes secundus
TGGGCATTTGTTTCGCCCGAATTTCCCTTCCTGGATAGGAAGTAGTATAATATTATACACGACAATGGGTAAAAATAGGGTGAAAAATTACCGCCCTGTAATCGGACATTATATTCGAATGTTTCTGTTTCAGTCATGATAAGAGGTTGGCTGCCCTGACACTGTGACGAAAATATCCGGTGAGCACCATCAAGGTATGTTTCTTTCCTGGTATGAAGAGGTATTAATAAATAATAAGACGGTGTTATGTGTATGTTTATATACATATATGAACAAGTTGTGATTAATTATCTGCTTGAAAGTAAATGTTAAAATATTCAGTGAGATAGTGGAAATGGTAGGTGTTAATGTGTGTATTATCCTGGACCGAGTANCCAGTACACCAAATTTTACAAACACGTGTTTCCTCTGTTCCACAACGAAAT
>NW_019734783.1:0-767 GCF_002891405.2 Cryptotermes secundus
ATGTCTGAATGAAGAAAGGCACTAGGACAGCTTAGTCGATACAGCCATTTGGATAGGGGCTGGACGACAGAGGAACTGGGGAAAGTGATGTTCAACAGTGTCCAAACCGGCTCTGGGTCACACCCAGCCTCGTGTCCAATGGCTGACCCTTCGTCCCTGAAAACGAAGATATGCTCCTCCGAAACGTCAGGCTCTTTCTGAACTATACGGCGTTACAACCCAGCAAGATCGCTGCCATCTCTTTCAAAACAGTCTCCCTGGAAACGTATACAGCGATTCCATTGTCTCTTTCTCACGCTTCAAAAGCGCCGTGGAGGTCATTTCCCTCAATGCTGTCGAGTGCCACTTGCGGTTCCCTTTGGATGTCAGACCCTGCTTCAAAACGTCGCCCCTTCAGTTTCATTTTCATATTGGGAAAGAAAGCGAAATCACAGGGGACTAAGTCTGGCGAGTAGGGAGGATGGGGGACGATAACGTTGTTGTTAGTCACAAACTCTGTGGTTTTCAGGGATGTGTGGGCGGGAGCGTTGTCGTGATGAAAGAGCAATGCAGCTCACGTTCAAATTTTCTGTTAAGATCTCCTAGCAAACTCCATAATTGATCCAAGCGGTGTCTGCGAGCTCATGGATTGTTCGGCGACGGTCTTCGTTGATGAGTTCTCGATATTTTTCAACATTTTCTGCCGTTTTGTTGGTGCTGGTCACCCTAAACGTTTGTTATCCTCAACTGACATTCGACCAGCCCTCAAACGTGAATGTCAATCAAAA
>NW_019734784.1:0-717 GCF_002891405.2 Cryptotermes secundus
CTGTTTCCATTTTGTAGCAGCAAAATAGTCGAAGCAGTCATAAGTGTTTAAGTCGAGGCGTGTTTAAGCTCGTAAAAATTCTGACACCAAATTGTCACGTGTCTTGAGTTCGAAGCTCGTTGGTCACGTGTGTAAGTTCTAAATCCCACTTCTGACACCAGCTGTCGCGTATCGGGCGTATATCGCGACAAATAAATTCACGCCGTATTTGATGTAGCGAATTTTATTTCACATTCGCACTTGCAATCACCCAAATTACAGATTTACGATTATTGCTATCTGCAGTATCACAAATAGTACACTCCAAATGCCAGAATACAATTGACTAGTCGCTGGCTAACTCGGAACTAACTCCGAGGTAGATCGGGGACTGACTCGTAGGTAGCTCCAGGACTAACTGACTGTCACAGTACAACTGACTGTGAATAGCCTTCGCTGCTCCTTATGTAGCCTTGATCGGACAATTGTCGTCTGGTGCCTTGTTGCTAGCCACGCTGTCCGGAAGTAACCACTGTTACTACTTGGTGACGTCACCGCTGTTGACTCGCGTTGCCTAGCGACCAGGATGCTAGGANTAAAATGCTGTGTCAGGAAATGGGTGCCGAACACACTGCTCTGTTGCATTTTAGTGATGCTCGATGGCTTTCAAGAGGCAAGGTATTAAAGAGAATCTTTAAGCCGAGGCATGAGGTGTTCTGTTTTTTAAATGGGGAAAAT
>NW_019734785.1:0-262 GCF_002891405.2 Cryptotermes secundus
AGCATGTCAGCAATCTAGCAACGCAAAGATATCAGGCTAGCAACGTTAATCTGGCAAGCTAGCAACAAAAAGTTAGCAAGCTAGAAATGCAAATCTAGCAAGCTAGCAACGCAAATCAATCATGCTAGCAAGCTAGCAACGCAAAGCTGGCAAGCTAGCAACACAAAGCTAACAAGCTAGAAACGCAAAGCTAGAACCTAGAAACGCAAATATAGCAAGCTAGCAACGCAAAGATAGCAAGCTAGCAAAGCAAAGCTAACAA
>NW_019734785.1:311-489 GCF_002891405.2 Cryptotermes secundus
AGCAACGAAAGTAAGATAGCAACGCAAAAGCTAGCAAGGTAGGAAAGCATATCTAGACATCTAGCAAGCTAGCAACGCAGAGCTAGCAAGCGAGGAACTCAAAGCTAGAAATCTAGCAACGGAATGCTAGCAAGTTTGCAACGCAAAGGTAGCAAGCTGGCTACGCAAATATAGCAAG
>NW_019734786.1:0-2237 GCF_002891405.2 Cryptotermes secundus
GGGGAACGGATGTATAGATCCACGTAATCGTGAACTCAGCATTCGTTGGAGGTGAGTGGGCAGCTTCACGCTCTATCCTCTTTATTCTCCTGGAAAGAGCCGCCGGTACCCGTTGGATAGGAAGCTGAGTGGGCCACAAAACCGGTATGGACGACGTGGAGAGCAGAGAAATCCTGCCCTTGCCGGGTTTCGCACTCCGACACCTCGGCCGTCGAGCCCATGGGTAGTACCTATACCGACTGCGCTACATATGGCGGAATAAAAGAAAATAATCCTTGGTTTGCAGGTACCGTGAGGTGGCTTCTGGTTGGACAGATGCTTAAAGCGCCTTAGAGGGTGTCAGAACGTGCTCTGTTGTGAAGCAGTCTGCGTTGTTCTGACGTCACAGACAACAAAGAGAGTGTGGCACTTAGCAGTTGTGGAAGACTGTTTTAGACTTTGCCCATTCTCTGATGTAAGACTGGCGACCGGAGAGGAAGTTGCCGTCGCGTATAATCTCGTAGCCAAAGACCACACTATTTTGATATGGACGGTCGATTTGTTAATGACCGCTGCCAACACTTCCTCGCGATCCAACCACCACATACCGACCCACGATATGATACATGGCCCAGTTTCGTGGAGACTATGCGAAAAATATTGAGATGGCCGCAGAATTACTCCGCTTTCTTCATATCAGGAAATTCAGTAGAAACCTCGAATTATATGCGTTGCATACTTGACGTACGCAACCTCTCAGCAGTTTGATCTGCCAGTAATCGAATTTAGACCTATCAGACAGCGAGCCCGTAGGCCTTAGACTACTCTCCTATCTCTACCATGGCCTTAAATTATGAGTTTTGTGTAAGTCCATTGTTAGGAAACGGTATTAATTTCCTCGTATTTATGTAACCAGTCTAGAGCAGTAGAAAGTGGCTTGTTCCGCTGAAAACAGAGCGAAGAGGAAGTTAATTGTCGTACTTAAGCCTCTTGTTCCGAAATACAGGGATAAGTTTCTTGAGCTTGTGTAACGAAGTTGGTGCTAATTCTGTATGCAGAAACAAACGGCGCTGCTTGCTACTTTGAAGATGGTGTTTCGTTAGAAACAGGATACAAAAGCGTCTTTCCTTTTCATAAATGTAGCTAGAAGTTTCTTGGTGTCTCTCCATTTTCTTTGTCGAATTGGTAGCAGCCGGAAATATAATGTTCATAGTCAAGATGCTGTAACGATGAAAAACCTACAGATTCAAAGCAGCTGTTCCTTACTGCATTCTTTAACGAGCCCGTTGTACAATACGGCTGATAGAACGCCGTTTATGGCGCAAGTTAGGACGATCTGCCTCATTCTGCACGCCGAAAGGGAACCACTTGCATTTAGAACAACAAATGAAATGGGCATAAGAGTTATGTCGTGTTTGCTCACTTTCGTTTAATTTCCTCGAAAGCCGCAAGGCTAGCGGAAAGTTTATTGGACCCAAACCGTGCATGTTATTTATCTAAACAGCGTTTGTTGAAACATTTGAAGTTCAAATAAATACTTACGGAATTACGCTCGATGTAAACTTGAGATCAACACAGAAGCCTTTGTAGATCTTCTTGTAAAGTGTTCAGTGTCCACGTTTAACCAGAACTGGAACAATTCCACATGAGTTTTCCTTTCAGTGGATCTCGTTCTGTTTCATGTGTACGCAGTGACGGACAGACGGACTGATAGCCAGCCGCTCCCCGCGGAGCAGCTCGCTTGAGGCAAAGGTGAACCTTTGCATGTCCAGTATTTCACGGTACATGCCCTTCTCGATATGGACGTGTTTATCATCCTGTTATGTGTGATTGTGTCTTTCCATGCGTGCGTGAGAATGAACCTAACTCAGTGTATGGGAGAAGTTCACGTTAAGCTATGAACAGAAAAAGTTGATTGGCAAAGGCAGGACACCTTTTGGAAGAATTATATTAATATGTAATATAAAATTACAGTTAAATTGTTACAACTCTATTATTAGAAATACGTAAATGCGTAACAAAGGCTGAAAAGGAATTCAAAAATATAATTGCTTCTTTGACGATCACAGTGGCTGCGCAGCCGAAGGTAAAAAACATTTGCCACTCTAACTCTGGGTTGTGAGTTTGAATCCCACTCGAGACATATCTGTGACTGCGTTTACTCTGTGTTTGTATTGTCCTGTGTAGGTGTGGGTCTTGCCACGGGCTGATCTCCCGTCCAAGGAGTCCTACCGTCTGTCTACAAGATGTAATTTTCC
>NW_019734787.1:0-820 GCF_002891405.2 Cryptotermes secundus
CCGTCCGTTCCTCGCAACTGCTAGAAACAGAATGCCCGAAACAGCCTTTTTTCCCAACCCAAAAATTCATTTTTTTTTCAAGTCGCGAAAAGCTGCTCGCGCAAAATCCCTTAGGTCGGCAACTTGCCGGACATTCCATGTCGCCCGAAGCGAAAACTGACCGGGTCTTTCCACTGATGCGTAAACAGTCTCTTCTAAAAACAATTCAATCGACTGACAAGGAATGCGAAGAGGCAGCCGCGGCTGTCTCCTCGCCTTCCGGCCAGCCGTCTGGCGTTTTAACCTAAGCATCCAATCTTACAAAAATCATACTTAATAGCTAATAGATTGTGCACAACACTGCCTTCATTTCGCTTTCCGCTTGTGTCCTGTTGGCTTAGTATTGGACTGTGAAGATGGAAGCGGTATGTTCTTGCGAAATTTCGGCGACCTTCTACCAAATTACATGACGTTACACTTCGGTTCTTCAAAAACAGGGAATTCATTATTTTTCTCACCTGGCGTGACTGTTGTTCAGGGAAAACTTTGAAGTAACAGTGGANACACTTAACTGGTGCGTTCTACAAAAGAATTTATAAGATAAATCATTAAAACAACGCCGAACTCTTTCTTTATAACAGACAAACATTAAATTTATATCCAACAATTCACTATCAGGTGACATGCAAATTAGCGAGAAAACAAAACTATAATTATATTGATTTAAGCAAGTAATAAGCAATCAATGGTCATTTATATTTCACAAGCTAAATGAAAATTAAACGCATATGAATGTAATATATGAAGGGGGACCCAAAAATAACCGGAACCGACCTGTTGC
>NW_019734788.1:0-451 GCF_002891405.2 Cryptotermes secundus
ACCACTCTTTAATTTGAGTGACCCCCATTGCATCATCGCCGAAAGGCTGCTGAATTTTGCGGATTGTTTCCGCTTGGGCATCCCCACAATTCTGACAAAACTTAATGCAGTATCACTGCTCCAAGCGTTCTGCCATCTTGAGCGAAAGGAGAATGCAACGAACACGTGTTACACCACTTCGCTATCTGGCAGTCACAGACGCATCCGGTAGTGTTGCGAGTCAGCAAAAAATCACGCATGCGCATGAAAGTCCCTTCTACCACTTCGTTCAGTTTCCCCACCCCTTTGGCCATTACTTACAGCGGGAAAAAATAAAGTCGGATACGTTTTGGACCTACGGTATATGCGTGGTTGGATTGCAATAACTCGTATATAGGTTAAACAAAACGATCACAACACATTACGCACAAAGATAATATACAGATTATGAAAAACGAGGCAGAGGAGTTCT
>NW_019734789.1:0-345 GCF_002891405.2 Cryptotermes secundus
GCCAGACAACAGTGGTGCCTATTACGTGGCCGTTTTCTGTGTTGTATGGTACGAATCTACGTAAGGAGCAGCGAAGGCTATTCACAGTAAGTTCCGAGCAAGCCTACGAATTAGTTCTCGAGTTCTCGTTACGAATCAGTCACCAGTTATTTGCAGTACAGTATTTGTGATACTGCCAATGGCAGTAATATTGAGCTTGTAAATCGTGTGATTGTACGAGCGAATGTGGAATAAAGTTCGCTATATCCACTAAGGCGTCAAGTTATTTGTCGCGTGACATACCCAACATGTGACAATTCTTATTTTGCCTGTTTTATAAATAAGCATCATATTTTAGAAGATCTC
>NW_019734790.1:0-1538 GCF_002891405.2 Cryptotermes secundus
CCAGCAGCTGCCGCACTGCGATCAAGCAGCCTCCAATTCACGCGGCCGCAAGGCAACCAAGCAACCTCCAGCCACGGCCGCATGCGGCCAGGCCACTCACCGCAACTAGCCTTTCTCCTTACCGGCGCGCGCCACGCTACCTCACCGTCAAATCATCTCAGCAACCACGGTCCTTTTCAGGGCCAACAAATTGTTCCGCAGAAGTGGGTTGTCATAGGAGTAATGACAAAGACTACACGTTAAGAAAAAAACCCCACAGATCTCACAGAAGAGGCCGGCAGAGATTACTGAAGCTTGGTGTTGCTCAGTTTGGAAGGCAGCTCGTTCACCCATTTTGAGAGAATCTCTTGCTTCCAAAACGTGGGTAACTGGCTACCAGACTCCACTGAGTTACTTCCTAGAAATAACAACAGTTGCCCTGCAACTTCAACAACCAGTTCAATATAGACCACCTGCACTGACGACTTCCTTTACAAGTTGGATTTGTATGTGTAATGGGGGAGAAAGGGCGTAAAACAGTAAAAATGTGCATTCTACTGGTAAAATCACCCTCAGAATGGGCGTTGCGAAGTTTAGCAGAATACCAATTAGAACTTGCAACTGCGGAATATCACGAACACCATTATTTGTAAAAATATGAGCAAAGTTAATTTCTCTCGAATGATTCCCTAATTAATACCCAAAATTTACACACTCTCATTATAAACTTAATATTCGGTACCGATGATGCAAGACTTTATTCCACTTGCGGGGATTGTGATCACGTGGTCCTCGTGGTTTTCGTCGTCGTGGTCGTCGTGGTCGTCGCGGTACTTAGGCCGAACACAAATGGGTCAAAGATGACAGAGTACTGAACGTACTGAACGGGCTGGAGAACATGTAGTACTAATTCTACTCAGCAGAAAGCTCTGCCAACAATCCTTTACGTTATGTCGCCTAGACCGGTTGGGCATTGCCTAGGCATATTTTATATCTATAAATATTTTTTCCCCACAAAAAAAAATTCATCTGTCGCCATTCTCACGAAAATTACAAATTCGGAACAGATTTTTTTACCTCAATATTGGGTGTTAAGATTTGGACTTTGGTTTCGTTTTTTTAATGTAATGTCAATAGCACCAATAACGACTTCTCGGAAGAAATCATTACTCTTTCTGTTCTTAAAATATTTAATTATGGACCTATATATTGAAATGTGCGAGAACTTTTAAACGGAAACTGAGGCCTAAAAGAAATACTGAGAGAGCCCGAGAAGGGCAGTCGATATAACGGCACAGGAAACTCCACCCTTTTTTCTACAAAGATCATTGTCTTCTGGGATTCACTTCCAGTAATTTGGTAAACTACACGGCGTCACTTTTTTATTCTAACCCTAAAGATGGAGAGTTCAGATTCCTCCATGCAGATATCTAACAGACTACACGGCTAACATCAATTTGCTGCCCTGATGAAGGAGCCCCCGAAACGTTTCCAGATACGTGTGAGTCACCCCTCTCTTCTACAACAAACGTGGAAGACAGGGAATTCCTCCGAAGCTA
>NW_019734791.1:0-2351 GCF_002891405.2 Cryptotermes secundus
TGCAAGCAAGCTAGCAACGCAAATTTAACAAGCTAGCAACGCAAAACTAGCAAGCTAGCAATGTAAAGCTAGCTAGCTAACAACGCAAATCTAACAAGCAAGAAACGCAAAGCAAGCAAGCAAGAACTCAAATCAAGCAAGCTAGCAAAGGAAAGATAGCAAGCTAGCAACTCAAAGTTAGCAAGCTAGAAGCGGAAAGCTAGCAAGGTAGGAATGCAAAGCTAGCATTCTAGCCACGCAAAGTTGGCAAGCTAGCAACGCAAAGCTGGCAAACTAGCAACACAAACTTGCAAGCTAGCAACGAAAACCGGGCAAGCTAGCAACGACAAGCTGGCAAGCTATCAACGCATTTCTAGCAAGTTAGCAACGGGAGGCTAGCAAGCTAGCAACGCAAAGCTAGCAAGCTAGCAACAAAAGCTACCAAGCTAGCTTCGCAAAGATAGCAAGCTAGCAACGCAAAACTAACCAGCTAGAACGAAAAGCTAGCAAGCTAGCAACGCAAAGCTACGAAGCTAGCAACGAAAAGCTATCAAGCTAGCATCGCAAATCTAGCAAGCTTGCAACGCAAAGCTAGCAAGATAGCAACGCAAAGTTAGCAAGCTAGCAAAGCAAACCTAGCATTTTAGCAAGCTAACAAAGCAAAGCTAGCAAGCTAGCAATGCCAAGCTATGAAGGTAGCAACGCAAAGCTAGCAATCTTACAACGCAATGCTAGCAAGCTAGCAATGCAAAACTAGCAATCTAGCAACGCAAAGCAAGGAAGATAGCAAGGCAAATCTAACAAGCTAGCAACGCAAAGCTACGAAGCTAGAAACGCAAAGCTAGCAAGATAGCAAGGCAAAGATAAGAAGCTAGCAACGCAAATCTTGCAATCTAGCAAGTTAACAACGCAAAGCTAGCAAGCAAGAAAGCCAAGCAAGCAAGCAAGCAAGCAACGCAAAACTAGCAAGCTAGCAACGGAAATAAAGCAAGCTAGCAACGCAAAGCTAGCAATCTAGCAACGGAAAGCTAGCAAGGTACCAACGCAAAGCGATCAAGCTATCCACGCAAATCTAGCAAGCTAGCAAAGCAAAGCTGGCAAGCTAGCAACGCAATTTGGCAAGATAGCAACACAAAACTGGCAAGCTACAAACTCAAAGCTGGCAAGCTAGCAACGCATACCTGGCAAGCTAGCAACGCAAAGCTGGCAAACCGGCAACGCATATCTAGAAAGCTAGAAACGGAAAGCTAGCAAGCCAGCCACCCAAAGCTAGCAAGCTAGCAATGCAAAGATAGCAAGCTGGCAACCCAAAGCAAGCAAGTTAGAACGCAAAGCTCTCAAGCTAGCAACGCAAAGCTACAAAGCTAGCAACGCAAAACCAGCAAGCTAACAACGCAATGCAAGCAAGCTAGCAACGCAAAGCTAACAAGCTAGCAACGCAAAGCTACCAAGCTAGCAACGCAAAGCTAGCAAGCTAGCAACGCAAAGCTAGCAACATAGCAACGCAAACCTAAGTAGATAGCAACGCAAATATAGCAATCTAGCAAGCTAGCAACGCAAAGTTAGTAAGCAAGATAAGCAAAGCAAACAATCAAGCAACGCAAACCTAGCAAGCAAGCAACGCAAAGCTGGCAAGCTTGCAACGTAAATTGGCAAGATAGCAATACGAAGCTGCCAAGTTACCAACGAAAAGTTGGCAAGCTAGCAACGCACACCTGGCAAGCTAGCAACGCAAACCTGCAAACCGGCAACGCATATTTAGCAAGCTAGCAACGGAAAGCTAGCAAGCTAGCAACGCAAAGTTAGCAAGCAAGCAACGCAAAGATAGCAAGCTTGCAACGCAAAGCAAGCAAGCTAGAACGCAAAGCTTACAAGCTATCAAAGAAAAGCTACCAAGCTAGCAACGCAAAACTAGCAAGCTAGCAACGCAATGAAAGCAAGCAAGCAACGCAAAGCTAACAAGTTAGCAACGCAAAGCTACCAAGCTAACAACGCAAAGCTAGCAAGCAAAAAAGAAAATCTAGCAAGCTAGAACGCAAAGCTAGCAAATCAGCAACACAAAGCTACCAAGCTAGCAACGCAAAACAATCATGCTAGCATCGCAGTCTAGGAAGCTAGAAATGCAAAGCTACCAAGCTAGCTACGACAAGCTAGCATGTTAGCAACGCAAAACTAGCCAACTAGCAACGCAAAGATTGCTAGCTAGCAACGCAAAACTAGCAAGCTAGAAACGCCAAGCTTGCAAGCTAGCAACGCACACCTAGCAAGCTAGAACTCAAAGATAGCAAGCTAGCAACGTATATCTAGCAAGCTAGCAAGATAGAAACGGAAAGCTAGCAAGCTAGCAACGCAAAGTTAGCAAAAAAAAAGGC
>NW_019734791.1:2468-2597 GCF_002891405.2 Cryptotermes secundus
CAAACTAGCAACGCAAACAGGCAAGCCAGCAACGCACACCTGGCAATCTATCAACGCATTGCTTACAAGCGAGCAACGCAAATATGGCAATCTAGCAACGTATATCTAGCAAGTGAGCAACGGGAAGCT
>NW_019734792.1:0-305 GCF_002891405.2 Cryptotermes secundus
AATCAACCACGCTAGCAACGCAAATTAGCAAGCTAGCAACGCAAATTTGGCAAACAAACAACGCAAAGCTACCAAGCTACCAACGCAAAGTTAGCAGATTCTGAACGCAAATCCAGCAAGCTTGCAACGAAAGGTTGCAAGCTAGGAAGGCAAAGCAAGCAAGCAAGCAACGCAAAGCTAGCAAGATAGCAACGCAGAGCTAGCAAGCTAGAAAAGGAAAGATAGCAAAGTAGCAAAGCAAAGCTTGCAAGCTAGCGACGCAAATGTAGCCAGCTAGCAACGCAAGGCTGGCAAGCTAGCAACGC
>NW_019734793.1:0-746 GCF_002891405.2 Cryptotermes secundus
AGAAAGCAACGCAGGGCTAGCAAGCTAGAAACGCAAAGATAGCAAACTAGCAACGGAAAGTTAACAAGCAACAAACGCAAATCAAGCAAGCAAGCAAGCAACGTAAAGGTAGCAAGTTAGCAAAGCAAAACTATCAGGCTAGCAACACAAAGCTAGCAAGCTAGAAATTTAAAGCTAGCAAGGTAGCAACGAAAATCTAGAAAGCTAGCCACGCATATCTAGCAAGTTAGCAAACCAATGCTGGCAAGCTAGCAACGCAAACCTGGCAAGCTAGCAACGCATAGTTAGCAAGCTAGCAACCCAAAGCTTGCAGTCTAGCAAATCAATGCTAGCAAGCTAGCAACGCATATCTAGCAAGCTAGAAAGCTAGAAACTTAAAGATAGTAAAGTAGGAACGCAAAGTTGGCAAGCTAGCAACGAAAAGCTGGCAAGCTAGCAACGCAAAGCTGGCAATATAGGAACGGAAAGCAGGCAAGCTAGCAACGCAAAGCTGGCAAGCTAAAACGCACAACTTGCAAGATATGAAAGCAAAGCTATCAAGCTAGCAACGCATATCTAGCAAGATAGCAAGCTAACAAAGTAAAGCTAGCAAGCTTGCAACGCAAAGCTAGCAAGGTAACAACGCCATGCAACCAAGGTAGCAAAGCCAAGCTAGCGAGCTAGCAACTCAAAGCTACCAAGCTTTGAACGCAAAACTNAAGCTTTGAACGCAAAACTAACAAGCAAGTAACGCTAAAACAGGCAAG
>NW_019734794.1:0-487 GCF_002891405.2 Cryptotermes secundus
ATAAGCTTATATTTTTCAGCATTTCATTAAGGAGCGAACCCATCACAACTGCCACATGTTAGTAGGCGTAAAAGTAAAGCTATCCCTGTACCAGACCGCGAAGGCCCATAGGGTTGTGAGACGTTGAGGGTCCCACGTTATCTAGATAATCGTCTCAAAGATGGCTGTAGGGTTGTCAGCCCTACGCACCAGCCACACTTTACTCCCTAGGAAAACTATTTAATTAATTCCTGGTAATCATTTCTGTTAGAGGTTGAGTAAACCCCAGGGCCTAGTGCGGCTGGAAGGATTAGGTCAACTGAAAAAATCCAATGACTCCATCGGGACTTGAACCCGCTACCTTCAGGCTTGTAGCGTAGCCCCTCNCAACTACGTAAGTGCCTAAACACAAAGCGAGGGACAAGAGGCGGACGGGGCTGTACTTACAGCAACGGGCAATGGGCGGAACTGTATGTGGCAACAGGACATCTCAGAAAGGAAATTCTAC
>NW_019734795.1:0-1288 GCF_002891405.2 Cryptotermes secundus
ATTAGAGTATATGTCACAGTGTTCAATTCAGTGCAGTGACAAGAGTAACAATTCAACAAAGACAGATGTTGAGAGCACATGTGGTAGTAGGTACTGGGAAAATAAATGCTCCAAAAAACAAACATTACAACTCGAAGTATGAATGAAGACGGATCCAGCACTGGAATCAATTTTGGAGCAGTTAAATTAAGCAGTAGCAGCAGCCAAAGAGAACCCAAATAGATGTGCCAAAAAATGCACTACTGAAACTTGTGTATCTCGAACACGCATGTGCTTTTGTCAAGAGGGCATAGCTCCAGCCGCACGTATTCCCAGTAGTGAAAAGGAAGTTGTGTTGTGCAACTGTTGTTGGAAATGGGTCTTTAGACCCATTAGTTGAGTGACCATCACTGATCTGTTGTGAGCTCCCTTTCCATATAGTTCACCCAGCAGTCTTACATTTTGAACTACATACAGCATTTTACTTAAAGGGGCATCTTGGTAGTAGTTACTTGGTTCTATTAGCAGTGTCCTGGGTGACAGAATATTAAGTAAACTGTATTTATAATAACAAAGGACATGTGGGTTGATTCACCCTTTTCCAAACATCTTTCACAACTGCAGCTGTTGGTTAATCCCAATTTAAAAAGCTGCCCTTTTAGGTGACAGTATCCTGTAAGCACTCGTTACCCACCACAGCTGGTTTCTATTTAGTTTCATAGTTCTTTTGGCAGAGGGTTTTGTATGAAATCTTCTGCATGTTTGAGTCCTGCTAATGACTCCAGCATTTTTTGTGGTCTCTGTTTGTTGAGTCCCTAAAAATGAAATAAGTGCCATAAAGGCTGGCCAGGATGAATCTGAAGAAACAATAACAGGCAGCTGAAGTTCAACATGGCAGTTATTAAACAGCAGGCTCAGAATCTTCATGAGGAGTTCAGTAATGAGCTGCTGGTGTCATGATGAGAAGCAGAAGTGACCTGACAATGCAGAAGCAATTACACATGACCTGGAATCCACATGTCAGGAGTTCGAGTGCAGTTGGTGGCACAAGAAGCCTGAACGAGGCATCAGGAATGCAAAGACCAACATCATCATGGTGAAGCTGCCGAAATTTGACAGCTCATCATCCTGAACAGTATTTCACTACTACTTCAAGGCCATGGCTAATTATATCACCTGGGCAGCCCATGAGAATGCCACACAGCTAAAAGTCATCCTGCAGAACACTAACTGCTCAAAATAGCGATCTGTTATAAAATTCACTATATCAAAAACTGCTTCAAATGAAAGCCATAAATTTCAAAGAGAT
>NW_019734796.1:0-473 GCF_002891405.2 Cryptotermes secundus
CTGTTTGGCCTTTAATCTTTAACGCCCGAAGTGACCCGTTCGGGCGTGTGATGAGTAAGGGAATCGCGCGCACGCGCCGCTAGTAGAAGGGCATGCACAGTCCTAAATATTTATTTTTAAATTTAGTAATTACCAGACCGACTTGAGTAAAACCCTAATCGAGGAATTAAAATGATACCTAAGTGAATAACAACAAAGAGAGTATACGTATGAGTTATGCCTAAACTCATCCATGAGCCAGTACTTTTATTGCAGATTCTGCAGATTAATGTGTTAAAAATATATAGTAAAATTCGATGTACATACCTTTTTTGTTATCTTCTTGATGTATATATAGGCTGAAATGAAACTACAGTATTCGATTTCACTACGAACACACAGAAAACAGATCGCTCTCTGTATCTCAGCCACGATGCAGCTGTCTNCTTTTCAGGCCCATAGAAAGGGCAATAATCTCTTGCAGCTATAACGGA
>NW_019734797.1:0-239 GCF_002891405.2 Cryptotermes secundus
CAAGATTTCCGTTGCTAAATTGCTAGCTTTGCGTTGCTAGTTTAGAGGCTTTGCGTTTCTACCTTGCTAGTTTGGCTTACGTAGCTTGCTAGCTTTGCTTTGCTAGCTTGCTAGCTTTCCGCTGCTAGCTTGCTAGCTTGCTAGATAAGATTCGCTAGCTTGCTAGCTATGCGTTGATAATTTTCCAGCTTTGCTTTTCTAGCTTGCCACCTTTGACTTGCTTGCTTACCTGCTTTGCG
>NW_019734798.1:0-1436 GCF_002891405.2 Cryptotermes secundus
CACGAAGTTAGCAAGGTAGCAACGCGAAACTTGCAAGCTACGAACGCAAAGCTAGCAAGCTAGAAAGGGAAAGCTAGCAAGCTAGCAACGCAAAACTAGTAAGCTAGCAACGCAAAGCTACCAAGCTAGCAAGGCAACAATAGCAAGCTAGCAACGTAAAGCAAGCAAGCTAGAAACCAAAAGTAGCAAACTAGAAACGCAAATCTAGTAATTTATCAAGCTAGCACCGCTAAGCTAGCAAGCTAGCAACGCCAAGCTAGCAGGGTAGCAACGCAAAGCAAGCAAACAAGCAACGCAATGCTAGCAAGCTAGCAACGCAAAGCTAGCAAGCTAACAACGCAAATCTAGCAAGCTAGCAGCGAATGCTAGCAAGCAAGATACGCAAACAAGCAAGCAAGCAAGTAACGCAAAGTTAGGAAGCTAGAAACGCAAAGCTAGCAAGATAGGAACGCAAAGCTAGCCAACTATCATTGCAAAACTATCAAGCTAGAACGCAAACTTAGCAAGCTAGCAACACAAAACTGCCAAGCTAGCAACGCAAATATAGCATGCTAGCAAGCTAGCAACGCAAAGCTAGGACGTTAGCAACGCAAAGCTTGACAGCTAGTAACGCAAAGCTAGCAAGCTAGGAACGCAAAGCTAGTAAGATAGCAACGAAAAGCTAGCAAGCTAGCAACACAAAACAAGCCAGCAAGCAACCTAGCAACGCAAAGCTAGCAAGCTAGCAACGCAAAGCTTGCATGCTTGCAACGCCAAGCTAGCAAGCTAGGAACGTAAAATTAGCAAGCTAGCAACACTAAGCTAGCAAGCTAGCAACGCAAAGCTATCAATCTAGCAAAGCAAAGCTAGCACTTTAGCAACGCAAAACTAGCAAGCAAGAAACGCAAAATAAGCAAGCAAGCTAGAAAGTAAGCAAGCAAGCAACGCAAAGTTGGCAAGAGAGCAACGCAAATCTAGGAAGCTAGCAACTCAAAGCTTGCAATCTACATTTCCAAAAATAGCAAGCTAGCAACGCAACGTTAGCAAGCTAGCAAAGCAAAGCAGAGAAGCCAGCAACGCAAAGATGGTAAGCTAGCAAAGCAAAGCTAGCAAGCAAGCAACGCAAAGTTACAATGCTAGCAACGCAAAGCTAGCAAGCTATCAACAAAATCTAGCAAGCAAGAAACGCAAAGCAAGCAAGCAAGGAAAGCAAAACTAGCAAGCTAGAAACGCAAAGCTAGAAAGTCAGCAACGGAAAGCTAGCAAGGTAGTAACGCAAAGTTAGCAAGCTAACCACGCAAATTTAGCAAGCTAGCAACCCAAAGCTGCCAAGCTAGCAACGAAAGGCTGGCAAGCTAGCAAAGCAAACTAGTAAGCTAGCAACGCAAAATTAGCAATTTAGAAACGCAAACCTAGCAAGCTAGCAACGCAAAGCTAGCAAAGCTAGCAACGCATAT
>NW_019734799.1:0-863 GCF_002891405.2 Cryptotermes secundus
CCTTTGCGTTTCTAGCTTGCCAGCTTTGCGTTAATAGCTTGCTAGTTTTGCGTGGCTAGCTTGCTAGTTTTGCGTTGCTACATGCTAGCTTTCCGTTGCTAACTTGCTAGTTTTGCGTTCCTAGCTTGCTATCTTTGGGTTGCTAGCTTGCTAGCTTTGCTTTGGTTGCTTGCTTGCTTGCTTTGCGTTTATTGCTTGCAAGCTTTAGTTGCTAGCGTACTAGTTTGCGTTTCCAGCATGCTAGCTTTGAGTTGCTTGCTTGCTTGTTTAGCGTTTCTAGTTTGCTAGCTTTTATAGCTAGCTTGCTGGCTTTGCGTTGCTAGCTTGCTAGTATTGCGCTGCTAGCTTGCTGTCATTGCGTTGCTACCTTGCTGGCTAGGCGTTGCTAGCTTGCTATCTTTAATTTGCTATCTTGATAGCTTTGCTTTGCTAGCTTGCTAGGTTTCCGTTGCTAGCTTGCTAGGTATGCGTTGCTAGCATGCCAGCTTTGTGTTGCTAACTTTCCAACTTTGAGTACCTATCTTGCCAGGTTTGCGTTGCTAGCTTGCCAGTTTTTGTTTGTTAGCTTGCCTGTTTGCGTTGCTAGCTTGCAAGCTTTGCGTTGCTAACATGCTAGCTTTGCGTTGCTAGCTTAGTAGCTTTGCGTTGCTAGCATGCTAGCTTTGAGTTGCTTGTTTGCGTTGCGATTCTTGCTTGCTAGCTTTGCTTTGCTATCTTTCTAGATTTGCGTTGCTAGCTTGCTAGTTTTGCGTTTGCTTACTTGCTAGCTTTGCGTTACTAGTTTGCTATTTTTGAGTTGCTAGCTTCCGAGCTTTGCGTTGATAGCTTTCTAACTTGTTAGATTTGCGTTGCTATCTTGCTAG
>NW_019734800.1:0-544 GCF_002891405.2 Cryptotermes secundus
TAGCTCAGTGACCTCCCCGACGAACTACCAGTCACTGCAGCAGTACAGATGCTCTTCACTACAGCTATCATGGGCACTAGAAAGTACTCAGTTCATAGTTCAGTGACCTTCCTGAGAAACTATCAGTCACTGCAGTAGTACAGAAAATATCTGCTTTTTTGGTACCTAAAAACATCACAATGAAGAGCTCCACAACTTGTAACCTTCGTTCACCAAGCATAATTATATGATCAAGTCAAGGAGGATGAGATGGGCAGCTCATATAGCAGGCATGGTCGAGAAGTGGAATGCATATATGACTTGCTGAGAAAGTCAGAACGAAGGAGACCACTAGGAAGGCATAGGCATAGGTTCGGAAGATAATATTTAAGTGGATCTTTAAGAGACATAGGATGTGGTGGTGTGGAATGGATTCATATGGCTCAAGATAGGGACTTGTAACGGGTTTTTGCGAACGTCAATAAACTTCCAGGTTCTACAAAATGTTGGTAAATTCTTGAGTGGCCAAGCAACTGGTGGCTTCTAAAGGACTCACTCAGCTCCA
>NW_019734801.1:0-380 GCF_002891405.2 Cryptotermes secundus
TCAAGATAGCAACGCAAAGTTAGTAATCTAGCAACGCAAAGCTAGAAACCAACCAACGAAACGCTATCAAGATAGCAACGCAAAATAATCAAGCTAGCAACGCAAAGCTGACAAGCTAGCAACGTAAATCTCTCAAGCTAGAAACGCACAGCTGGCAAGTTATCATCGCAAATTTAGCAAGCCAGCAACAAAAATCTAGCAAGCAAGCAACGCAAATCAACGAAGCTATAAACGCAAATCTAGCAAGATAACGAAGCATAGCTAGGAAGCTAGCAACGCAAAGATAGCAAAATAGCAACGCAAATCTGGCAAGCTAGCAACACAAAAAATTAGCAATCTAGCAAGCTAGCAACGCAAAGCTAGCAAGCTAGAAACGCAAT
>NW_019734802.1:0-1020 GCF_002891405.2 Cryptotermes secundus
ATTTTGCTAACGCTATACTTCGATTTCCCTTGCCAATTTTTGTTCCACCAGTTTCTTTACAATCACCATGATCTAGGATTTGTACAATATGCCACAAGTAGCGAAATGATCTCTCAGCCCAATAAAAATAATAAAAGAATCCTGCCCAGTTCCCGCCCCCTCGGCTCCACTTCTCCCAAGATCCATCTTAATATTCCCCCCCTGGGACTGACATGTCCTTGGTTCTTTCCTATTGTCCTCAATACACCTCACGAAGTTCATCACCTAAAAATATTCTGATAATCCACAATGCACACTAGTCCTTAGTTTAATTCCATGTTCAGACCCTATTTGAGGTGTTACTTATAAGCCTTTCTTTACTCAGCCTGCATCACATAGATATGCAACATTTCCCAAACCCCACCTCCCTATGGCAAAGTGCATCCACGGACAATATCACTGGCATTTAATTTGCAATTTCCCCTCTCCCATTTTTTCACACCATCTAATTTTCAAGTAACTTCGGACTTTCATACTTCTCATGAAATGTACTGAACAGAGCAAAAATACACTTCACAAATGTTTTGTGTTCATACACCATGGCCCAATCTGAATATCCAAAAAATTTCTGTTGCAAATCCACTACATTAAAATAGACACTTATGCTGATCACATCCAAAATAGATAATTCTATTCTGATACCTGTGGCCTCAGACGAAGTCTCCTCGTAGTATAATCTCAGTATATTCACTCAACTCATTGCCTGACATTGCTATGCTGCTACAGCTGGCAGCCCATTACAAATTTAAATGCTGCAAACACAAAGGGCACACAAATATGAAGAGATGGTGATATAGTAAAGAACCCTGGGGGGAAAGTAAACAGAACCAAACTGAAAATTATTACAAGGACAGGGTTCAACTTAAGAGGGATCTGAAAACAAATAAAATCCTATAAAATGTGTATTACACAATGACAAAAACACAAGAAAAACTCCATGCACAGATAATCAACAAAAGTCCAGAAACTCTTACAAAATGC
>NW_019734803.1:0-943 GCF_002891405.2 Cryptotermes secundus
AAAGGTTCTCCCTCGGTTTCGATCCCGCGGTGGTTTGCTAGCAACATCTGCGTTCAGCTTTGGTCTCCTGTTCGAGTCTTGTTGTGCTGTTCATCTTCACTTCTTCTGCCGTAGTGGCAGTTGCTTTCGAAGTGCCCCTGCTCCCTGCAGTTCCAGCACCTTGACCGTTGTGCATCTCTACGTTGGGTGGGGAAGGATCGGTACCTCCGGTACGTGTTGCTGTTATTTTGGTGAGGTCTGGCTGCTACCAGTGCGGCCTGCAACTCTAGGGCTTGTCGGAGGGCCTCGTTTACCTTCTTCTCACCTCCTAGCAGCAACTGGATCTTTATATCAGCATCTCGTATTCCGTATACGAAGGCTGTTGCTGCCTCTCTTCCTATGTAGTCTGCGGGTAGATTGGGGTAGGCACGATGGGAAAGCAGTTCAATGGCCGTGGCAAAGTCTTGCAGGGATTCTCCAGGTTTCTGGGTCCTTGTTCTTAATTGGCAGCGGTAGGCACCTGCAAAGTGCTGTTCACCGAAACGGTCCTCTAGTACCTGAAGCGTTTCCTCATAAGTTGTGTTTGTCGGAATGCCAGGTAGCACTTCTGCCGCCCGGCCCTTCAGAGCGGTGATGAGGTATGTTAATTTTTCCCTGTCCGTCCATTGGTTGTGTTCTGCTACGGTCTCGAATTGTCGCCGGAACACGCTCCACGTCGAATTTCCGTTGAATGTCGGTGGCTGAGCCGTGCTCGCGACGATTTGTGATGTATTTCCCCGCTCGGCCTTCNGTCTGTCTCGTCTCGTCCAACCGTGCCCGGAACTCGCGTTTGGCCTTCTCAATTGCTGCGCAGGTTTCATTGTAGTTTTTCGTCAGATCTTCTTGGAGTTGTGTTGTTCGCGCGCAGAGGGACACTTCGATCTTCTCAGTTAGCTCCGACTGCAGAATCCGTTTGCTGTGTTCA
>NW_019734804.1:0-495 GCF_002891405.2 Cryptotermes secundus
CAAAATCATGAAAATGAGAATGTTCGCAACATCGGACAAGGCAAATCCTGACATAGAAAGTATAAGAGGCTTAAACTTGGATATATCGAATTTATTCCACTCGCTCTCACAATTACACAATTCACAATTTCCCAACTACTGCCATCTGCAGTATCACAATTACATCCAACTGCTCTCAGCGACTGTTAGACTTCTGCTGCGCTCAGTGACATCTCGATCCACACTGTGTCACTCCTAATCACACACTCTGGTCACATACTGCTCAGCCGGCTTTTTATACCGTTCCCTGTTGCTTCGTGTTACCAGTGGTGTCCCCGGTTACGTCAGAGTGGGAAGTGCTGTTACATCACCACGGGGGAGGGGGCGGAATGTTGACTAGTCTGTTACTATAGCAGCAACAGCGCTCCGATGTTGTTACGTCACTGCTGGTGGGGGAGGGGGTGTCCTGCGTAGTGCAAATACGTCACAATATGTATGTACATGACTCTTGGTTTG
>NW_019734805.1:0-255 GCF_002891405.2 Cryptotermes secundus
TACACCAATCCATGACGTCCTTTCAGATGCTTATCTAAAATATCATCGTCTATTTCACTTCTATGTCTGAAGAGTGGTTCTAAGCCGAGTAGTAGTGGTGTAAACTACTACTAATAGTAAGAAGGTAAACTTGTTCCTGTGATTAACTAATTAAGCACTACGCCATGAAGGCGTAAGGGGCATTAGATGTATAGGTCCGCATTTTCTTGACCTCGGCACTAAATGGAGGCGAGTGGTCAGCTTCACGCCCCGGCT
>NW_019734806.1:0-450 GCF_002891405.2 Cryptotermes secundus
TCACTCCTGCTTGTTACAGATACAATTTCTAGGTACAAAACAGTATCATGTTCTACAGTGAAAGATGAGTTCTAGCTTCTGGCATCTAAGAGCACGTAGTCCACTGTAAGTCAACGAGATATTCGGCAGATGAGTCCGTTCACTTTCAACTACATAGAATTATATTCCAGTTGACATTTTTTAACCACCACTCTTGATACCATGAAAACCTACACAATCTCTGCATCTTTTTGCTGATTAAATAACACAAAGCTTAACTTTAGTGACACCTCTCCACGCCTTCCTAAGATATTGGTTCCAGAGTCAGGAGGTGATGAAAAGGGAACCCAGTGCCTAGGGGTGTAACTGGGCCACATTGTTCCTGGGGGGATAAAATATGGGGAGCAGTGCACATGTTTTAGAGTCATATTACAGGCACTGAATTGGCACTTACCTCCTGGGCCTCCTTCT
>NW_019734807.1:0-511 GCF_002891405.2 Cryptotermes secundus
ATTGCACCATGCACTAGTCCCTGGTATTTGCCAATTCTTGTAGTGTCTAAGAAGCAAACGCATCAGGAAACTTAATGACGTCACTATATGTGACATTTTACACATTCCCGTGATTTCGGAAACATTAGACACTCTGTAGCATCCTGTATAGCCACAGGAAACAAGACTCCTTTTTTTGTGAAATCCCTATACGTAACCTCAGCATTTCTGCATCACTGAGATCCTTACATGTAACCTTTGTATTTTCGGTACCACTGTATTCAGTAGAGTATTGCAGTTCGTAAGCACAGCATGAAGTAGATGCCTCTAAGGTTTCCTTTTTGCGTTGTCACATTATATTGATAACTTATGTATCCGGCAGTCTCATGGACAGCACACCTGCAGGATTGTTTATCAGGGGGTGCAGTGACAGTACTTCTGTCAAGTACTTCTTACATTAAAGATTTGGGAAACGAACCTTAGATTCGGTAACTGCATCCCACGCTGTCCGACTGTCGCTAGAGTTGAGATA
>NW_019734808.1:0-1485 GCF_002891405.2 Cryptotermes secundus
TTTTATGTTTTTACACAGCAGAAGAGAAGACAAAAGGTTCTGGACTGAATAGTAGCAGGTTGCCGTAGAGGTATATCTATGACCTGGTGCACGTTCGAATCTCATCTAGTCTGCTGGCTGTTCTGTCTGAAGTACTTATCGTTTGCTTGTCTCTGAATACGAAGTCCGATGGTACAGTACGTTCAGGCAGGCTCTTTCTAAATCCTTATTTATTCATCAGTCATAATCACCTTAACATCTCATTGTAAAACTTCTGCAGTTCAAATGGCGCTACCAAATAACCCAAGAACTGGTCAGTAATCTAAGTTAAAGACTGGAAAAGAGTAGAGAGTCATCTGAAATGTTTCACTTCCATTAGACAGACAGAGATCACCACGCAAAATATTAAGCAACTTTTAAATGATTCTGGCATATTACAATATAATTACTGAGCTTCTGGAAACTTTCCGTTGTCTAGTATTCCGAAATGACCGCCTCTGTGGTCTAGTGGTCAGAGTTCCTGGTTGCAGATCCAGAGGTCTCGGGTCAGATTCCCGGCGCTACCAGATTTTCTGATAAGTAGTGGGTCTGGAACGGGGTCCACTCAGCTATTTCAAGGAAATAGCGGCTCCGGTCCAGAAAACCGAAATTAACGGCCGTGGGGAACCGTTGAACTGACCACGTGACACCCTCTATCCGCAAAAGTTGGCATTAAATTCGCCAACAAGAGGCGGTCGCTCGGTCGGTATACTTCGCTTGCGGACTACAGGCCACGGAGTTTCTATTTTGGACTATTCCGAAATACGTCTTCTATACGTTTTCCTCCTCCAGTAAGTGTATGGGGATGCAGCTGCCTCAGCTGGGCCCGTTAGTAAGAGCTATTACTTTCATTTTTCTCCTGGAGTGAGACTGAGTCCACTTGGTACTGCGGCCACTGTTTGGCCCACTGTAACAGCCCCGGATGATAGATGATGTTTGTGGATCAATAGGTGGAATGAGAATTGGCAGGGGAAACAGAAGTACTCAGAGATTGGATTTTTCAGTTGTCCTAATCCTTCCAGCAGCATTATGGCCCTGGGGCCGACTGAGCCTCTAACATAAATGAGTACCAGAAATCTTCCCGGGGGGTAAAGGGTGGCCGGAGCTTAAGGCTGACAATCCTACCGCTATCTGTGAGCCAATTGTCTAGAAAATGTGGAAGCCTCGACGTCTCACAATCCTATGGGCTTCCACAGCCTGTTGTATGGATAGCTTTGCCTTTACTACAATGCAGCCAACTATCACATTTCATGATGCTGGGTCCTTATAGAGGAAGTAATTCCCAGCATTCAGTTGAACCCGAAGGATCAATTACCGTCTTCACAAAATGATTCTAATGAAACCCACGAGAAACCTCAGTCACTACAGCCGATGTCCAGACCGAGAAGGGAACCAAGCACCTCCCAGACATTAGCCTAGTCCAACCTGTTACATCCAAGTAGCAACGGACGCGTTGATGAAATCATA
>NW_019734809.1:0-488 GCF_002891405.2 Cryptotermes secundus
TAGCAAGCTAGCAACGCGAAGCTAGCAAGCTAGAAACGCAAAGCTCTCAAGCTAGCATCGCAAAGCTAGCAAGCTAGCCAGGCAAAAATAGCAAGCTATCAACGCAAAGCTAGCAAGATAGAACGCAAAGCTAGCATGAAAACAACGCAAAGTTACCAAGATAACAACTCAAAATTAGCAAGATAGCAACTCAAAGCTTCAAGCTAGCAACGTAAAGCTACCAAGCTAGGAACGACAAGCTTGCAAGGAAGCAACGCATAGCTGGCAATCTAGCAACGCAAAGCTAGCAATATAGCAAAGCAAAACTAGCAAACTAACAACGAAAAGTTAGCAAGCAAATACGCAAACAAGAAAGCAACACAAAGATAGCAAGCTTGCAACGGAAAGGTATCAGGATAGTAACGCAAAGCTAGCAAGCTAGCAACTCAAAAGTAGCAAGTAAGAAACGCAAAGCAAACAAGAATGCAACGAAAAGTTAGCAAGCTAGC
>NW_019734810.1:0-447 GCF_002891405.2 Cryptotermes secundus
AAGCTATCAAGCTTGCTACGCAAAGCTGACAGGATAGCAACGCAATTCTAGCAAGGTAGTTACGCATATCTAGCAAGCTGGCAAGCTAGTCACGGAAAGCTAAGAAGCTAGCAACGCAAACCTAGCAAGGTAGCAACGCAAATCTAGCAATTTAGCAAGCTAGCCACATAGAGATAGCAAGGGAGCAACGCAAAGCTTGCAAGAAAGCAACGCAAAGCTAGCAAGCTAGAAACGGCAATCTAGCAAGATAGCAACGCAATGCTAGCAAGCTAGCAACGCAAAGGTACAAAGCTAGCAACGCAAAGCTACCAAGCTAGCAACGCAAATTTATCAAGTTAACAAGCTAGCAAAGCAAAGCTAGAAATATAGCAAAGCAAAGTTAGGAAGTTAGCAACGCAAATCTAGCAATCTAGCCACCCAAAGCTAGCAAGCTAGCAACGCAAATCT
>NW_019734811.1:0-756 GCF_002891405.2 Cryptotermes secundus
AGTCAGTAACTGAGGGGTACCATTCCCTGCTCTTATGTTAGGTGAAGTGAAGTGACGTTACGTGACTTCACGTGACTTTACGTGACTTTACGTGACTTATCGTAACTTGGAGTGACTTGCAGTGAAGCGAGGCGGGACGGACCGAAGTGAAGCGAGGTGAAGCGATGCTAGGCTAGGCTAGGCTAGGCTAACCTAGTCTATGTTAATTTAGGTTAGGATAGGTTAGGTAAGATAAGGTTACGTTATGTTAATCTAGGTTAAGTTAGGTTAGGATAGGTTTGCGCAGTAGACTTGTGCGCACCAATCAGTAACTAAGGGTTACCATTCCCTCCTGTTAAGTTAGGTGAGGTGAGGTGAAGTGAAGTGAGATGAAGTGACGTGACGTTACGTGACGTCACTTGACTTGACTTGTCGTGACTTGACTTCACTTGACGAGACTAGACGTGACTTGGCGTGATTTGATGTGACTTGACGTGACTTAACATTTAACGTGACTTGGCGTAACTTGGAGTGACTTGGCGTGAATTGACGTGACTTGGCGTGATGTTGTCGTGATTTGTCCTGACTTGACTTGAGTTGTCGTGACTTGACGTGTGTTGGCCTGATTTGAGGTGACTTGACAAGAGGCGAGACGGGGCGAGGCGAGGCTAGGCTTGGTTTGGTTAGGTTAGATTATGTTAGGTTAGGTTAGCTTAGGTTAGGTTAGTTTACGTTTGCGCAGTAGACTTGTGCGCATCAATCAGTAACTGAGGAGTA
>NW_019734812.1:0-566 GCF_002891405.2 Cryptotermes secundus
CAAGGGCTTTTTCCTCGAAGCGGTCCTACAGGTCCTCGAGGGTTTTGTCATAGGTCGCGCCTTTCGGGACTTCATGTAGCACGTCGGTGGTCCAGCCCTGCAAGACGGTGGTCAAGTATGTTGATTTCTGCAGATACATTCAGCTGTTGTGCTGTGCTAGGTCTCAAACTGGCGCAGGAACACTGCCCATGATTTAGCCCCTTCAAACTTAGGTAGCTTCGTCGCACCTGCGACGATTCATTTTCTTCTTCTGCGTTCGGCCCGCTCCTCCACTTCTTGCAACTGCATCTGGAACTCGCTTCGGGCGATCTTACTTTGGGCCTTCGTTGTCTATGCCTCGACCTGGAACATATGGCCAAGCTCTTCGTGAATGTCTTTCTTCGTATCTGCTAGGGTTTCCTCGAGTTATGAATGAACCGTTTGGATCCTAATTATCCGATAATTATGAAAGTGTGTTTATTTGGTGGGAAATGTTTCTATGAGTACATGTGTCTCGTTAAGTCTTTATTCAATAAAAGTTATTATTGTTGAAATTGAATGTAAATTACTGGGTATACTGAGGAAAA
>NW_019734813.1:0-475 GCF_002891405.2 Cryptotermes secundus
TGCTAGCTTTGGTTGCTAGCTTGCTAGCTTTGCTTTGCTATCTTGCCAACGTTGCTTTGCTATCTTGCCAGGTTTGATTTGTTAGCTTGCCAGCTTTGCGTTTCTAGCTTGCTAGATTTGCCTGGGTAGCTTGCTAGATTTGCGTTGCTAACTTACTAGCTTTGCGTTGCTATCTTGCTAGCTTTCCGTTGCTAGCTTGCTAGATATGCGTTGCTAGCTTGCCAGCTTTGCGTTTCTAGCTTGCTAGATTTGCCTGGGTAGCTTGCTAGATTTGCGTTGCTAACTTACTAGCTTTGCGTTGCTATCTTTCTAGATTTGCGTAGCTAGCTTGCTATTTTTTCGTTGCTAGCTTGGTATCTTTGCGTTGCTAGCTTGTTAGTTTGGCGTTTCTAGCTTGCTTGCTTTGCGTTGCTAGCTTGCTATTTTTCGTTGCTAGCATGCTAGTTTTGCGCTGCTATCTTGGTAGCTTTGCGTT
>NW_019734814.1:0-1974 GCF_002891405.2 Cryptotermes secundus
TTGAACTTCCTTCTAACATCTCCGGATGAAGCTTCCACGTGACTTTATTGATATCTCTATCCTGGTAATGCTTAGCGATGTTTTAAAAAAAGATAAACCTGTCCCTGTAACAGGCCGTGGAGGCCCATAGGGCTGTGAGACGTCGAGGCTCCCACATTTTCTATTTTCTAGACAATCAGCTCACAGATGGCTCATACCCCCAGCCCATTTTTGTTAATATCAGTTCCTTGACACCCTCCGTAATCCATATTAATTAGGGGATATCATCCGGATTAGTGATGAAAAATATATCCCTAAAAGATAAAAAACTTAGAACACAAATAAATGGAAAATATAATGGTATAGGTAGTGCCGATAGAAATACGTAAAAATATCACTGTACAGCTTTTATTTAAGAACAATTAAAAGACACTACGTTTATACATCGATAGAAGACTCAGAATTTGAACTTGTTTTTAACATAATGCAGGTTTATAGAAACTGTCAAGTTTTGTCTGTTCAGATAAGTGACTCATCTGCCTTCCGAAATGCCGCCTGTCTTTTGAAGTATGTATTCAACTGTGAACAGCATTTTTTCATATTTCTATGTGCATTGGCGAGGGTAGGGTTTACTGCAGTTACACATGCAGAGCTTCTCGATCTCCTGAGATAGTGGTTAGGCCCTTGATGTAGTAACCGGGACCCCATTTTCTGTAGTTAAGTAGTGAGGTGTGGGCCCTACTGTAATATTACTCATATTTCATAGCAGGCCGAATATTGTGCCACCAAAAATTGGTCTTATGGATTACCCTTCACACAAGACGCAGTTGTTCCGCCGTTATGACTGCGGATTTGTCACAGCAACTGTATTTACTGACGATACCTCCGTGACTCAGTGTTCTGTGTCACTAAGAAAGCACACGAAGTCTAACCTATAGCCTAGTTGCGACTCGTCTGCCAGAAAGGCAGTGATTGGTTTGTCGACACCTGATCAGAAAACCGAATGCAGAGGCTTTACTGTGGCTACACGCGCTCTTGAAATTTTCCCCTTAGCACTACAGCCTCAGTGGGGCTAGGCCTACCTTCATGAACTTCTCCGTTCACTTCGGTTTTTCTAGATCTTACACATTCGATAGGACTCCTTGGGCGGTTGATCAGCTCGTCGCAAGGCCTCTACCTGTACACAAACACAGAAAAACGGACACACACAAACTGAACATCCATGCCCTGGGTGGGATTCGAACCCACAGTCCCAGTTTCCAAGCGAGCGAAGACAGTGCATGCCTTAGACCGCTCGGCTACCGTGACCGGCACACGCGCTCTTGAAATAGCTGTCTATAAATCGGGTTTGCGTTTGGGAACTCTGTGTCCGATGCCTCGGCTTCATTTCATCTTGTTCCCGCCGACTGGTACTGCATCATGTTCGATGCTTTGTTTTCCTTTTTCTCATCTTGACGCTGGAGCACTCAGGGGAATAATTCCGATTCTACCAGCCAGCAGCTATGATTAATTGTATCGTTGTAGCAATGGCTGCCTGCATCTCACTCCTTCTCTCGTCTTGTAAGAGATATCAGTATTTTTTTCATTGTAGGTTTTGTTGGAGGATATGGTCACATTAAGTGGCATTGCATTGCCGCTTTGTTGATTTAAGAATTGTTGTTGTCATACGTGCGCAATCGGAAGTAGCAATTGTGGTTTCCATTGTTTTGATTTTGTGTTTGGAGAAGCGCCTGTAACTCCAGAAGAGTAAGTATGTTCAGCAACTGGCCTCGAAGGCATGTAATGCGGCGTTGTGACGTGTCGCCGTCTCAGAATCTGCTTACCCGTCCTCTCATCAGAAAGAGCGCCCCACTGGACAAGACAAAAACTGTCAAACAGTAACTAATATCGACGGACTGACCGACCAACCGTCAGTCGCATTGTGACCTTGAAACATGACTGAGAATATGGTTATGACATCTTGCCTTCCAGACTCTAGCGATGGAGGCCTCTAAT
>NW_019734815.1:0-520 GCF_002891405.2 Cryptotermes secundus
GTTACAGAGGCACCAAACAGTATTATCCCCTCCTTGTCACACAGGTGTCCCCTTTCCCTGAGCTTCCACCGGCCTCTTATAGTGGTGACACTACAACTGTGTGCATGTATGTTTAAGGTGTTGTTCCATGTCAGACATTTACTGTGTTTCATTTGATGCTGGCTGCAAAATTTTGCAAAACCCTAATAGTGATAATGAAAGTGAAGAGCATAGACTTAATATGAAGCTTAAATTAGTGCATCTTTATGAAGTGGCAGCTCCTCAAAAAGCAAAGTAGGAAGTCAGAATGGATGAACTGTTCATGATAAGAGAGAACACACTTTGTACCAAACCCAAACAAACTCCTAGCCCATTTTCACATGACATAAAGTCATTTATCATTAAATAGAATGTTACAATATATGTTATTATGAAGACATAATGTTGTAATCTTGTGACATCAAAATTAATGTCATGACTTATATATCACAGAATCAAACCAAGTTTGACTTCTGGTGACATCTGTCATGACTTTGCCCCT
>NW_019734816.1:0-570 GCF_002891405.2 Cryptotermes secundus
CATTCTTTCAGGTCTTTTGTCAAAATTTTTGTATGCATTTCTCATGCTCACATATGTGCTATATGACCTCCCCATATGACGATATGAACAGCTGTCCACAGGACCTGAACCAGCTTGCGGCATCTCAATTAGAGTTGTCAACAAAGCGATCAGAGACTGGACTGATAGAAACCATAAAAAGTACTGGGAATCCATAACTGGACTCAGATAGGCAAAGGGTTTTATAGCAGAACCCTCTGCCAGAAGAACGAAGGACCTGTTGAGATTAAACTGAGATCAACTAAGACGGGTGGTAGGATTACTTACCAGACACTACCACCTGAAAGAACACCTTTTCAAGGTGAGACTGACAGACAACCCAACTTGTGAAAGGTGACTACAACAAAATGAATCAGCAGCACACATCCTGTGTGATTGTGAGGCCATAGCTTATTTAAGATTTTGTCACTTGCGACTATTATGATGCCCCCATAAGCAGGGTCCTGCTTTTTATTAAAAGTGTAGGATTAATTGAAGTTTACTTGAAAGATGGCGGACGGTGTAGTTCTGGGTGTGAGAGAGGCTCTAGTT
>NW_019734817.1:0-810 GCF_002891405.2 Cryptotermes secundus
AAAAGTAAGTAAGTAACAGCAGATGTCGGAAGGATTAGCAAGACATCACATTAGGAATACGACATTAAGCTCAAGACACAATATATCAAGCTGGAAAGAATATGACAGCTGATTTCTAACCCATCAAACCAAAATCCTAATACCCCCTCTAGCCCCCTGTTTGAAGTATCTCATTTTCAGTAGAATCCTCAATTTTTAGGAAACAAATTAAACACTGTGTATATGCAGTGCCTCCGAATGGATTTCATGAATTTGTGATTTTGAGAAATACGAAAGAATTATGGATAAAGAACCTTTAATTCTATTCGAAAATTAATTTACTATCCTAACAGATGAAGAATTTTAACTGGAACCTCTAAGTTGCAGAATAGGAGATAGCGTTAATATAAACCGAAACACATTTCAAGTATAACTGACTTACACAATCTCTTTATTTGACCGTCACAACACAGCAAATATAGAACTTCAAGGACAATGCTCAGTATAGTTCTGTTACATGTTTCGGCCACAAGTGGCCATCATCAGGCAAACACTCTTCAAAAATTGTACACCATTGAACTGCAGTACGTAAAATTTGATACAATGTTATAAATCATTTAGGTTAATTTGCACAAGAATACAATAAGTAGGTTATTTAAAGCAACAAGTAGTCATATATAAAAAGAAAATTTTATTGATGTTTAGTAACATCGAATCGGTCGTTGGTTTTATTTTTCATACATTTCTGTCGATGAATAGTAAATTCGAGTTTCTTATAATTTTTTTTTCCAAATTACCTCAGGAATGCCCTCCATAAGTGGGGGTAAAACT
>NW_019734818.1:0-451 GCF_002891405.2 Cryptotermes secundus
TAGCTTTGCGTTGCTAGCTGCTATCTTACCGTTGCGAGATTTTTAGCTTTGTTTGCTTGCTTTCTAGCTTTGCTCTGCTAGCATGTTAGCTTTGCTTTGCTAGCTTGCCAGACTTGCGTTGCTAGCTTGCCAGCTTTTCGTGGCTAGCTTACTAGCTTTCCGTTGATAGCTTTGTAGCTTTGCGTTTCCAGCTTGCAAGCACTGCGTTCCTGGTTTGCTAGCATTGCGTTGCTAGGTTGCTAGCATTGGGTTGCTTTGTTTACTTGCTTTGCGTTTCTTGCTTGCTAGCTTTGCGTTGCTAGCTTGCCAGCTTTGCCTTGCTAACTTGCCTCCTTTGCGTTGCTACCTTTGTAGGTTTGCGTGGCTAGCTTGTTAGATTTGCGTTGCTAGCTTGCTAGATTGCTACATTTGCGTTGCTAGTTGCTAGTTTTGTGTTGCCAGCTTTGTAGCT
>NW_019734819.1:0-451 GCF_002891405.2 Cryptotermes secundus
AACCTACGTGGTTTAAAAAACTTTAACTATTGACAATAATGGTTTCTAAATGACATCTAGAATTTTTTAAAAACTTTACAATACCTGGAAGCTGCTGTGATTGTGTAATGTTTCGACTTTAGGCATACTGTGCTTTATAGTATATAAGTGTATGTATTTTAAATCAAAACACCTATTTGTGATGGTAGTTTCCAGTTTGTAATGATGTTCCCTCTGAAGATGGTCCGTAAGGACCGAAACATGTAAGGGAGATAAGTTTTCACATAGTAAAAACTTATATATGTCACATTGGACATAGTGATTTGTATTTATTATTTTAAAGAGTTAGGGAAAACAAAATTCTGTAATATGTATAGGATACCTAAAATTATTCTAAATGATGCATTCTGGACGACCGGAAATTTTTCGTTGTCCACGTTAGACAGTTTCCGTTTAATCCAGGTTATTTAAC
>NW_019734820.1:0-480 GCF_002891405.2 Cryptotermes secundus
TGTAACCCTCAGAAGAGAAAATGTCATCGAAACAATATTGTGACATGTGGGCCGTTTCTAGGAAACGATCTGGCAAATATGTTGTCACGGGGAGATTGATTCTTGGAAATCAACTGTTTACGTAACACGGTTTCCATGGATACGAAAACTGAAAGTTGTAAACATTTGTAAACCGGACCGTTGTTTCGGAATTCACACGGTTTCCGAGGCAATGCAACCGTGAAGTGCAGTAACGGAACCATTGAGGGCGATGATCTCTGTTCGATTCTCTGTTCGGTTCTCTCGCAGCTGTAAAAGGGGGGTCATTCGTGAATTCAAGAGATTCTTTCGTAAGAGACTTCAGAAGGCAGTTCAGTAGTTGAGGATTTTGTTGTGCAGTATTAACCAGATAAGATTCGTTACCAAGCAGCGACTAAGCAAGCAGACACTGAAGATTTCATTTTGTGTGTTATAGTAATCTTTAGATAGTTATAATTATTT
>NW_019734821.1:0-461 GCF_002891405.2 Cryptotermes secundus
ATGTCAGCATCACTCCAGGCTTTGCCTGGAGATTTATAAACAGCTTCAAGCAGCACATCGCTATTACCAATTCGTATGCAGACCCCTGTCGATTCTACTGAAACAAGGGGGGGTAGGTCTACATGGTTGTGGGGAATGCCTTTTCTTACTGCAACGGCAGTTCCGCCATTTCTCCCGGACTGGCGGTCGATTCTATAAAAGTAGTAATTTGGAATAAAGAACCTCTCGTGAGGTTTCAGATGTGTCTCTGAAAACAGGGCCACATCTACGTGTAGGTCTTGCAGCTGTTCACTGAGCTCATAGCGCTGCCTCCCAATGCCATTCGCATTAAATGCTATGACTTTGAGGGGCCTATGTACTCTAGTGGCCATTTTGTTTCATTAGGCTTAAAACAATTTTGGTAATGGCAATTATTATTTCCTCTTCGGACACTGCACCACTGACTTCTGTCATAATCTGCT
>NW_019734822.1:0-551 GCF_002891405.2 Cryptotermes secundus
ACGACCAGATATTTAATACTGTTTGACAGTTACGGTCTTGCTTTTTTGAAGCGCCCTCTCTGACGAGAAGACGGGTCTGTCTTTTACATATTCTGCTGGTCCTTGCCAGCGCAATCTTTCTAGGGTCCGAGTCCCTTGGGGTTCGCGGCCATATTTTACTGTCTCAGATTTGAGACTTCCCTTTTCGTCGCCTCTGTTAACTGGTCTCCAAGTCCAAGTAACATTGCGACTGACGATCAGTCAGCCAGTAAGTCTTGTGTCGAGCCCCGTCTGGGGCTCATGACCAGATATTTATTATTGTTGAACGTTATGGTTTTGTTTTTTGTGGGGCGCCCTCTATGATGAGAGGGCGGGTCTGTCTTTTCTACGTGCTACTGTCTCCCCGAGGGTAAAGAGACAGGGGCGTGAAGCTGACCACTCACCTCCATTTTTGTCAAAGCTAAAAACAGTGAAGCTGTACCGTATGTATAGATTCACAGCGTGGGGCTTAATTAATTAATACAGGAATAAATACTCGTAGGCCGGTCACGGTCTAAGGCATGTACTGTTTT
>NW_019734823.1:0-187 GCF_002891405.2 Cryptotermes secundus
ACTGAGATGTAGAGAGATCCGCCACATTCACAGTTTACAGCAATTTAGACAAATAATTTTAAAAAGTTACCACACACATTAATTTTGACGTTTACTATGGCATGCAGAAAGTTAACGATATGAATAATTCTTACATAAATTCATAATTGAATGCATGACACTTACAGCCTGATCCTTCAGAACAGGA
>NW_019734823.1:299-450 GCF_002891405.2 Cryptotermes secundus
GTGCTGAACACACACAAAGGATTAGACATCAGCACGTCACGAGAGAAGAAAATATGTCACTCCTAGGAAAGAAAAAAAGAACTTTGGTATGATAATTTAATATGTGAACCGGGAATTTCAATACTCGGCCACACACTCTTGCGTTATTCTG
>NW_019734824.1:0-361 GCF_002891405.2 Cryptotermes secundus
CACTCCAAATGCCACAATACAACTGACTAGTTGCTGGCTAACGCGAGGACTCACTTGGCGGTAGCTCCAGGACTGACTGACTGACTCAGTAGAACTGACTGTGAATAGCCCTCGCTGCTCCTTATGTAGCCTTAATCGGACAATACGGAAAACGGCCACGTAATAGGCACCCTTGTTGCCTAGTAACCGCTGTTACTACCGTAACAATCCTGTTGCGTCACCGTTACGTTACCGTGCGGAGGAGGGTGAGGGGAGCGCTGACTCACCCGCCGCGTCACTGCTGGTGGGGGGTTCTCCTTTGCGCAGCATGTCACACTATTCTAACACGGAAAAGAAAAATTGTATACACGCGAACATGATT
>NW_019734825.1:0-462 GCF_002891405.2 Cryptotermes secundus
ATAACCAGCACGAGGAGCACAACTTGTACTGAACTGCGAGCACAATGCTGCATATCGAGGCTAGTATTATCGAACTCACACAATTTAACACACTCATCATCTGTGCGTACAGAACCCCTAATAGCAACATTAATATATTCATTGAAACCATGGACACAATAATTAGCAAGATACTAATCAAAGGGAAGAACATTATCATTGTAGGCGACCTCAACATAGATTTCTTAAGAAATNAACTACAGACAATGTTAAATTCACATGGCTTACAAGCAGTAGTGAATGTCCCAACGAGAATAGGTCCCAGAAGTCAAACAGCCATAGATCAAATAATAATTAACAAGAACTTATGGGAATACAATCTAGAGGCGATCGACACAGGATTTTCTGACCATAATGCGCAGATAATACGGGTGCAGTTGCAACACAAGAACAAAAAAGGGCAAACCAGATTAGAGGGAGAAT
>NW_019734826.1:0-770 GCF_002891405.2 Cryptotermes secundus
AGGAGAGGAGAATAGGCAGATACAATTCAGTTAGGACCTCTGGCTTGGCAGAGAGTTCAGTCTAAGATTTGAGTCGTCTATCAACCTCTGAACTTGGCGGAGGCAAACCCCGCATCACACTCGCTAAAAGATAATTCTAAGAAGTACAACATTTTGCACTCATAACGACTCATATTGAGATTTAGCTTCAACAAGAGCGCGGCACAAAGGAATTTGGCGAGCTGATCGGGTGCATTTTAGTGTAAGTGTAACACCAGCTGCTAGTAAGCCAAAACTAAACCAGATTGTGTGAATTTATGCAGCCGAGTGTCTTTAAGAAGAAGAAGAACAATAGAGTGTTGTGGTGGTACAGTGGATTGTGTTGATTAGAGGTGCTTCACCCTCACTTGTCCGAGCCTGACCCATATCCGACCTGAAGAGAGACTCATCTCCACTAGCTAGTCAAACCCACATGCCCACTCCTTCCCCACTTACTGTTCTACCTGTTTGCTGGCTCCCACACTATCAGATCCAATCCTCAAATGCAACCCCCAATAATCTCAACTGAAGGAAGAAGCGGTGGAGCCGGGTAAAGCCGAAGCCAGCTACTACCTAGCAACTTCAGCAGCGGCAACACCAGGTAGGGCAGAGTCAAAGTGGTCCTCGGAGCAGAGGGGCCGATCGCCATCGACTGCCACTCCCTGCACTACTATTCAGACGGAGCCACAGGCGGAAGGTAGGAGAGACGGTTGCAAAAGATTAAGTGGAGCCCAACGTAAGGGCACTAAGAG
>NW_019734827.1:0-294 GCF_002891405.2 Cryptotermes secundus
AGTAACGCGAGTGTTACGTTACCGCCACGTACCGCTGGGGAGGTATGGGTGACCCATAGCTCAACATGTCACACTATATATAAATGTAACTGTTCGCTTGTTACCGATCTTAAATCTCCGAAAGTTCTTCACCAATTGCTTCGAAATTTTGACACAACGTTGCATTCGAATACGCGCGTTTCTATATACCTATTATATAGATGTCACACGTGTGACAGGTTGGTTGGTTGGTTCTTAAAATATTAATTTTACTCAATATTAATATACTGTAACGTGTTATACGTCGTCCATCGA
>NW_019734828.1:0-460 GCF_002891405.2 Cryptotermes secundus
GTCAGAGTGACGATGGCCTGCCGAGAAGCAGAGGCACGTCCAGAAAAGAAACGCCGGCCTCAGCGAACAGGAAACCTGAGTCGGCAGGTTTACGAGTGGTACCCATACAAGACGCCGAAGTAATGCCGGTCGGAGAACCGAAGAAGAAAAGGCGTAGGGACCGAAAGAAGCGGAAAATGAAGAATTCGACGCGGGAAAAGAGTGGACCCCAGATTAAGTTTGCTGCCCCCTGCAGGAAGACATCCCGTCGCGCGACAGTGGCACGACGTTGGAGAAAGGACTTCAAGAAGGAAACTCCCAAGGGAACCTTCGGATGCTTGAGAGAGGACTTGGCGCCACGGTCTCGTGCCAGCAAGCGGCTGGAAGACCAGGAGGAACGACGAAGCCGGCAAGGACGAACAACGCATCGAGGGACGTTACGTCGACATGAGGAACCTCCGAAGACAAACTTGATCAAGGA
>NW_019734829.1:0-1282 GCF_002891405.2 Cryptotermes secundus
TATCACCCAGTAGATTCACATCATCGGCATAGACCAACAGCTGGTTTGCCACGTTTAATTTCAGTCCCACCTGGTTTTCCTGGACCTTCCTAAAGGTATATTCTAAAGCAAAGTTGAAAAGGAGTGACGATAAAGCATCTCCTTGTTTTAGACGATTCTGGATAGGAAATTTATCAGACAAATGTTTACCTATACGGACTTTATTATAAGTTTCGTTTAAACACATTTTAATCAACCAAACTAGTTTCATGGGTATCCCAAACTCTATCGGAATATTGTACAATACTTCCCTCCTAACTGAATCATATGTTTTCTATCTTTCGTATCTACGAAGTCCAAAAATATGTAACATATATTCCAAAATTCGTTTGGGGTGACTCAGTGAAATTACAAAATCATCGTTGAATTTAAATGTAACATAACTTGGATCTGGAATGGGTACATTCAGAGTGAGTGCTTTTCAATGTTTATGACATCCAATGAGCCGCCGAAAAGATGGGAAGAGGGTTATGATGTTTTGGATGTTTGCTCTGTCTCCGTCTAAAGATATTGTCACGTGTATGAATAACGATGGACGGGCTTTGAATTGGCGATTGGACTGGATACACACAACTCGTAACTAGTCGTTTCTTCGTAACGGATCCAAACAGTTACACTGCTTACGTCTTTGCCGGCTGGCGAATATCCCACAACTGACTCACTGTTCCAATTGTCGATACTCAACTGACTGTCCAGTTATAACATCTCGGCACGAACCGCGTAGAAAACACCGCTCCTCATTGTTATAATTCAGTCATTCCCGTGAGAACATGTTTGTTTGCCAAGCCATTATTCAGCAACGGGTTTGTATATTTGCTTATTTCATGGTCGTTGCCCAACAATGGGTATAAATGCTAAAATATAAGTGTATTTCTCTTTACCTGCAGAAATAGAGGGAAGCAGTCTCCAAAACTCTGTGTATAAAGTACATGAAAATTACGATAAGTTTAAACTGTATTCACATTACCCACAATGCTTCAGAAACTGGATGTCTTTCTTACCAGTCGTGCCTGAGAAAAGGGAATTTCAGCAGAGAGTTCCAGCGATGGAAACTACGCAGTTTTCTCTAACGGTCCCCCGAGTGGTTCCCATTCTCAGGCACGGTCACTGAAGAAAATATATCCAGTTCGTGAAACATGTGTCGTAAAGAAACTAAGACGATGTGAAATGCCCAGCAAATTAAAATGCACGGTAGCGAATGTTCGTCAAAACATTCACAAATAGTAAACAAATAAGAAAACGG
>NW_019734830.1:0-185 GCF_002891405.2 Cryptotermes secundus
TAGCCTTAAAATGTAAAACGTTGTAACTCGGTTAAAACCTGAGGTGCAGGACTATGATGTATCCTAGAGCAGACGTGTTTCTGGGAGTCTGCGTTGAAGCGTAGTTGTTTGAGGCACTATGCTACAAGCCGGAAGGTCGCGGGTTCAAGTCCCGATGAGGCCACTGGATTTTTTTCAATTTACCT
>NW_019734830.1:304-466 GCF_002891405.2 Cryptotermes secundus
GCCGGCGCGTAAGACAGACAAACTTATCACAATCTTTGAGCCAATTGTACAGAGAAACTGTGGGAGCCTCGACGTCTTGCAACCATATGGGCCTTCACGGCCTGTTACAGTGCCACCTTTACCTTTACCTAAAATAGATTAGGGTTGTTCCTAATATGGTCC
>NW_019734831.1:0-250 GCF_002891405.2 Cryptotermes secundus
TAGAAGTCTACTAAACGTATTTACTAAGTAATTTATTGGATTGGATGAATTTGAGCTTATATATTTATTATGACCTGATATGATAGAATCAGCTATGGATAGAAAGTGTTTGTTAAAAGCATTTGCAATTTTGTTCTGATTCATCATTACTTTATTATCTACCATTATGGAATGAATACCTTTATCCCTTTGTATTTTCCTTTTATCCTCATTTATTATTTTTCAAATAATTTTTATTATTAGAATTCAA
>NW_019734831.1:275-424 GCF_002891405.2 Cryptotermes secundus
AAAAGTATCGAACCTTCTTTTTTCCCGCGTAAACCAATGAAGCGCGGGAGGATCCCTTCTGTGGAGATGTGGAGGGGACATTCATGCGCAGTCATGAGTTTTTACCCGCCAGCAGAAAGCGTCAGTTGCTGGCAGTCGACCTATGAGTG
>NW_019734832.1:0-456 GCF_002891405.2 Cryptotermes secundus
GGTACATAATGCTACGAGTAGACAAATTTATGGATAAAAAGTCCTACATGTTCAACTAAAATCCATGGCAATTCTGATTTCCATTATATGCTGAAAACATAAGAAACATAACATAAGAGTAGCATGGTCTTCTGTGTTGTAATGCTCCACTCAGTTTGCTGCCTGCTTCTTCCAGTTTCTTGCTCAGCTTACTCTTAAGCGATGACGTCCCTCCAAACTACACAGCGTTACAATGCACTGTGAGAAACTTGAATCCTACACAGAATGTAGTAACTTTCTAATGAGGTCATAACAAGATACACAACCTCAGGAAACAATGTAAGGCAGTATTCCTGTTTCCACAGAAGACAACAGGTGGCAGCATTCAGGGATACCAACCTTGGATGAAAGTTGCCAAATACTACTGCTTAAGATTAGAAGCCCTCTTATGGTGACTGACTTCAATTAAGTGTTCTC
>NW_019734833.1:0-440 GCF_002891405.2 Cryptotermes secundus
ACTCCAGTTATCACAGCAGAAGACAAGAAACTACAACTCCATCCAGTGTAGTTTAATCTCTCTTCTATTCTGATAGTAATGTCGCGTGTTTGGAATCCGGAAGCAATACTTCCATGGAAACGTGTAACACAGCAGACACATAACAGTACTATGGTGCTAGGCTTCATCTGTGAGCAGTATATTTTTTTAATGTTTTGTATTAACTCTCGTAGATGGTTTATATTGTGCTTGGTTTGTATACCCTATCTTGTGTTGGTGTAGGTGTCTGAGATAGGGACTTGCTCTATCAGTTGGGCCCAACTGAGTATGTTTTACCTGAAGACAGAGACAGAATCCAGTCTCCTAAATGTATTTTAAATAAAAACAGGAAGATGGATGATGGCCAGAAACAAAATATTTGTATGGTCTTCTTGGTTGTAACACTGTGGTTTGGACAGAGC
>NW_019734834.1:0-371 GCF_002891405.2 Cryptotermes secundus
TCTCAGGGCAAACGCAATGGGTCTGTTGTACCCAACTATAGGCCTATCAGCTTCCACTTGAAATTTGTAGCTAAATGAATTACAAACTCCGGGTTTATACGTGAAGCTACCTATATACTTTACTAATACTTTATATAATTCCTTTTTCTGTATGGTATTAATGTTAGCAACCTGCTCTATCAAAGCGGATAAGTCGGGCTTCAGCAGCGACCTCGGGTCAGAAAAATCCTGTTCGGGAGTAGGTACGTGGATTCGGGTTGGCGGTTCACTCTCCACACGACTTAGCAGTAACTCTTTATTTCGGGCGGCGTCCTTATAACAGCCAGCACAGCGGCTTTCTGCTTCAGCAGTTGTATATCGATTCTGACTCA
>NW_019734835.1:0-202 GCF_002891405.2 Cryptotermes secundus
CGCAAAACTGGCAAGCTAGCAAGAAATCAACGCAAAGCTAGCAACTTAGGAACCCAATGCTAACAAGTTAGGAACGCAAAGCTAGGAAGATAGCAACTAAAATCTAGCAATCTACCAAGAAAGCAAGGCAAAACTAGCAATCGAGGAACGCAAAGCTAGCAAGATCGCAACCAAAAGGAAGAAAATAGCAACCCCAAGCTAT
>NW_019734835.1:264-706 GCF_002891405.2 Cryptotermes secundus
CAAATAGCAACGCAAAGATATCAAGCTAGCAAAGCAAAGCCAGCAATCTAGCAAAGAATAGCTAACAAGCTTGCAACGGAAAGCTAGCAACGAAATGCTAGCAAGTTAGCACCGCAAAGCTAGCAAAATTGCAATGCGAAGATAGCACGGAAACAACGCAAAGCTAGCAAGCAAACAACCCAAATCTAGTAAGCTAGAAACGCAAATTAACAAGATAGCAACACAAATCTAGAAAGTAATAAAGCTAGCAACGCAAAGCTAGCAAGAGAGCAACGCGAAACTAGGAAGTTACCAACGCAAAACTAGCAAGGTAGCAACGCAAAGTAAGCAAGATAGCAAAGCAAATCTAGCAAGCTAGCAAGGCAAAGCTCGCAAGCGAGGAACGAAAAGGTAGCATGATCGCAACGCAAAAATAGAGAGATAGGAACGCCAAGCAAGCAAT
>NW_019734836.1:0-707 GCF_002891405.2 Cryptotermes secundus
GTCTCATTTTCAATGGAGGAAAGAAATGAAATCCTATCAAAAATTATAGGAAAGCTAAGCAATGTTTTTTGGGAGATGGTGATTGTAGGAGCTGTTCGTGGTAGAGGGGCGGTCTGAGTCATGTACATTGAGCTGGGATCATGGGTTCAAGTCCCACACAAGGCATGAATGTTTGGTATGTTTTTATTCTGTTTAGGTAGAGGTCTTGTGACAAGCTGATCACTCGTTGAAGGAGTCCTACCATCTGTAAAATGATGAAAATGAAAACCTCAACACCATAAGGTATAAGAGGAATGGATTAAGTAGGCAAGGTGACTGTAGGAGAAAATTGTCAGGTTGGAACTGTTCATGCTATAATGGGGAAAGCTGCTTGAAATTGCACCTCTTCATGAATGATCTATTTCAGTACTTCACCAAGTATAATTAAGTGACCATGTCAAGGAGGGTGAGATCTGAAAGGCATGTAGGAGACACTGTGAAGTATTTGGTGGGAAATGCAGGAGAGACTTATGATCTAGAAATAGGTTGGAGGTTAATATATATGTAAATATAAATCTGAGGAAAAGGTATGCAGTCGTGGGTCTGTAAGGGGTGAGGCAGTCGGGCCTTTGTGAACAAGCTGTAAGGGGGTTCCGTAAAATATTGGGAAATCCTTTAGTACTCAGTACTCCCTAGCAAGTGACGTGTGTAATGTTCTCCAGTTAAGA
>NW_019734837.1:0-432 GCF_002891405.2 Cryptotermes secundus
CCATAAACTAGGTAGTAATCGTACAAAAATAGGTTAATTTTTCTTAATTACCTGAAGTCACTCAAAAATTTGTTACAGTTCCATAAATTAACATGAACTCGTCAAAGAATTTTTGGTTAAAATTACACAAAAATTAGTTGAGATAGTTTAGTAGTAGGTTAAAATTGCTTCAATTTAATGTAAATCACAAAATTAGGTTAAAATGCTTTAACTATATTGAAATCATCAAAAATTGATTAAAATTCAATAAATTAAATTGAAATCGTTCAAAAATTGGTTAAAATTAATTGAATTTTCATCAAATCAACTTAAAGTAAGTTAAACTTTATTGAGTTTATTTGAAATCGGCCACAAAATTGAAATTCCTTATATTAAATAGAAATAGTCAAAAAATCGGTTAACATTCCTCAAGTTATTTTTATATCAGAAAAT
>NW_019734838.1:0-684 GCF_002891405.2 Cryptotermes secundus
TTTCGCTCGAAAGTTAAATTAATAAAAGCCGTAAAAAGTTAAGGCTATCCCTTTAACGTGCCGTGGAGGCCTATAGGGTTGTGAGACGTCGCAGCTCACACATTTTCTAGACAATCGACTCACAGATGGGGGTGAGGTTGTCAGCCTTACGCAATAGCCACCCTCTACTCCCAGGGAGACTCCTGGTACTCATTTCTGTTAGTGGCTGAGTCGACCCCTGAGCCATCGTGCGGCTGGAAGTATTAGGTTAACTGAAAAAATTCAATGACCTCATCGGGAATCGAACCCATGACCTTCCGGCTTGTAGCATAGTGCCTCAACCAACTAGACTACTGCGTTTAAAAACATGAAGGACAGTGGAGTTATATCTCCACGCATTATTTATCTTGACAGAAGGTTGAGGTGGCTGGTTAGCGTCAGAAATGGGCTCCCGCTACCCATGGGGCAGGAGGGTGGGTGGGACCCACAGCCGGTGTTCACGCGGTGGGGAAGAGAAACATCTCAGCTCCAGCCGGAAATCGAACTCCGATTCTCCGGTCTTCCACCTTGTAAGCTATTCACTACACTGGTTAAGTTATCCAGGCTCATCCACATAAATAAATAAACATGGCGTCAATTTTTATTAAAATTGTAAACATAATATACATACATCCCCAGTAAATAGTTATTCCGTTTAAAGTAGGG
>NW_019734839.1:0-188 GCF_002891405.2 Cryptotermes secundus
AGTGAACCCTAGAGCCGGTCTGGACGACATGGAAAAGTGAAAATTATTGCCCTCACCGGGACTCGAACTGGATATAATGCCGCGTAATCCGGTGAAGGTCAGCCGGCATATCGGAAAATATATCGCCTCCTTCATTTGGGCTCAAGAGTAAGCCAGGCAAGAAAACAGCGTTATATATCCTAGAACAG
>NW_019734839.1:237-854 GCF_002891405.2 Cryptotermes secundus
TTTTAGTGTCAAAACTGCCAGTGATCTACCACCCCCTCCTCTCGTCGTACCTCGCTTTAAGCAAAAACATTGATAAAAATAACACGACACATGATGTTTTTTGTAAAAGCAACATACACTGAAAGTACAGACTACTTAAACACGTATTTTCCCTTCAAAAGCTGAATATATTAATATTATATTACAAGTGAATTTACATGCTTTTTACGTATAATTTCCTTATACGCCGATGAGATCGACCAAAAATCGTCCCGCGATCGACGCGCTGGACATGTCTGTCCAAGAAGTTAAACTCTTCATGGTCACAGCCGGGAGAGAACCAAATCCTACTACCTGTGCTTATTTAACCACCTAACAAACCTACCCTTTGGACCGCGAGTCGAGATCGAGTGATTAATGCTCTTGCTTGGTGTTCGGGAGGTTTCATGTTCGCGCGACAGGCTAACCTGAGGACCTGAGGTTGTACGTGTCCTTCTCAGCCTCTCCAAGCTAGCCCGGAATAATTCCTTAAAACAGGTCAAGACAACTCCATATTCTCTGTTCATCACTCACAGTCAGCCTACAATACGCGAATACACAACGTCTAATCGCTAAACAGAACATCGAGATGCAGTTCC
>NW_019734840.1:0-524 GCF_002891405.2 Cryptotermes secundus
TGCGTTGTTATCTTGCTTGTTTTGCGTTGCTAGCTTGCTATCTTTCGATGCTAGCTTGCTAGATTGACGATGCTAGCTTGGTAATTTTGCGTTGCTAGGTTGCTAATTTTGCGTTGCTAGCTTGCTACATTTACGTTCTAGCTTGATAGCTTTGCGTTGCTAGCTTGCTACATTTACGTTCTAGCTTGATAGCTTTGCGTTGCTAGCTTGCTACATTTACGTTCTAGCTTGATAGCTTTGCGTTGCTAGCTTGCTACATTTACGTTCTAGCTTGATAGCTTTGCGTTGCTAGCTTGCTACATTTACGTTCTAGCTTGATAGCTTTGCGTTGCTAGCTTGCTACATTTACGTTCTAGCTTGATAGCTTTGCGTTGCTAGCTTGCTAGCTTGGCGTTGCTAGCTTGCTAGCTTTTCCTTTCTATCTTGCTAACTTTGCGTTGATACCTTGGTAGCTTTGCGTTGCTAGCTTGCTAGCTTTCCCTTAATAGCTTGCTAGCTTGGCGTTGCTAGCTTGCTAGATTTGG
>NW_019734841.1:0-217 GCF_002891405.2 Cryptotermes secundus
TTGCTAACTTTCGTTGCTTGCTTGGTTTGCATTTCTTTCTTGCTAACTTGCATTCTAGCTCTGATATGCTATCTTGACAGCTGTGCGTTGCTAGCTTGCCAGGGGTGCGTTGCTAACTTTCCAGCTTTGCGTTGCTAGCTTGCCAGCATTTCATTGCTTGCTTGCTAGATTTGCGTTGGTAGCTTGCTAGATTAGCTTGGCTAGCTTGTTAGATTTT
>NW_019734841.1:283-695 GCF_002891405.2 Cryptotermes secundus
AGATTTGGTTTGCTAGCTTGCTAGTTTTTGATGCTTGAATGCTTGTTTTTTCTTTTCTTGCTTGTTAGCTTTGCATTGTTAGCTTCCTAGATTTTCGTATCTAGCTTGCTAGAGTTGCGTTGCTATTTTGTTAGCTTTGCGTTGATAGCATGCTAGATTTGCATTGTTACTTGCTAGATTTGAGTTGCCAGCTTGATATCTTTGCGTTGCTACATTGCTAGCTTGGCGCTGCTAGCTTGCTAGCATTGCGTTGCTAGCTAGCTATCTTTGCGTTGCTAGCTTGCTAGCTTTGCGTTGCTAGCTTGGTAGCCTTGCGTTGCTAGCTTGCTAGCTTTTCCTTGCCAGCTTGATAGGTTTGCGTTGCTACATTGCTAGCTTGGCGTAGCTAGATAGATAGCTTTGCGTAGCGTGC
>NW_019734841.1:701-1107 GCF_002891405.2 Cryptotermes secundus
TAAAGCTAGCTAACTAGCAACGTAAAGCAATTAAGCTAGCAACGCCAAGCTAGGAAGGTAGGAACGCAAAGCTAGCAAGCTGGTATCGCAAAATTTGCAAGCTAGCAACGCAAGGCTACCAAGTTAGCTACTCAAATCTAGCAAGCTAGAAACGCAAAGCTAGCAAGCTAACAACGAAAAGCTAGCAAGCAAGAAACAGAAAGCACGCAAGCAAGCAAAACAAAGATAGCAAGCTAGCAACGCAAAGCTGGCAAGGTAGAATCGCATAGGTGGTAAGCTCGAAACGCAAATCTGGAAAGCTACCAACCCATATCTATCAAGCTAACAACGGAAAGCTAGCAAGCTAACAACGCAAAGCTTCTAAGCTAGCAACGCAAAGCTAGCAAGCTAGAAACGTAAGTTAGCA
>NW_019734842.1:0-489 GCF_002891405.2 Cryptotermes secundus
ATGATTAGCCATGCCTCCAAGGAAGGGGCCTACGTTTGACATACCAAACAGAGAGATGGACTGTCTCTGGGTATTTAGCACAGAGGGAACTAGGATAATAGGGACAGCTGGAACTGTGATGGCCAGGAACGGACAGCTAACTGAGGCCACAGAAGGTAGACGGACACCCAGAAAACACGACAATAAAATGTGAATTTGTGTAGTAATGATTTATGCAATAAATATTGTAGTTTTATGAGCCTTTATCCCATTCAGTGCACTACACAGATGGCCATTTGTTTGTTTGTTTGGAAATATGGTCTAAAAGCACTCTCAGTACTCAAGACTACTGATTCAAATGGCAGGATGACTGGTGATTGAAGAAATGGAAAGGATGTACAAGGAAGTGGTCATGGCCCATTTCAAGCTCCTATCATATTCACCTGGAGGGGCTGGGATAAACCACAGAAAGACCTCAGTCAGGTCATTCATGTTTCAACTGTGATTTCT
>NW_019734843.1:0-353 GCF_002891405.2 Cryptotermes secundus
AAAATTGAGCGTCTTAACTGTTTTTCCACCCATAATATAAATTTCCCCTCGTTGATGTCTCCACCTTATCGTTGTGAGTGTGTTTGAGTATGCCAAGGACCCTGATAGCTATACCAGCGGTAGTGTAGCTACTGGCAGGGCCTCCCTTGCTGGACAGGTCAAAGGGTAGGCATCAGACGAAGAGAGACACCGAAAACTGATGCCGGAAGCAGCGTCATCAGCGGCGACTTGAAGCACAGAGTAAATGATGCTTGAGATGGTTGAAGTTCGTATAGCAACAGGCGTGACCAGTGTGGTTTGAATGGCTTTGGTACTGCGATGTGGAAAGCAAATGGAAAAACTACCACATTATC
>NW_019734844.1:0-723 GCF_002891405.2 Cryptotermes secundus
GATAGTTGGCTCACTGGTGGCAGTAAGGTTGTTGGCCTTATGCTCCGGCTGCCCTTTACCCCCCAGAAATGTTCTTGGTACTCATTTCTGTTAGAGGCTGATTCGACCCCAAGGCAATAGTGTGGCTGGAAGGATTAGGTCAATTGAAAATTTCAATGGCCTCATCTGGATTCGATCCCGCGACCTTCTTGCTTGTAGCATAGTGCCGCAACCAACTATGCTACTGTGTACTCCATTGTGAAATAAACCATAAGTAAATAATTCATCTGTGCAAAATCCATCTAATTAATATTGCTTGAACCTCATCTGGCAAATTGTCTATCTGAGTCGTAGTTTTAGTCTCTCCAGATTAATAAGGAGATAATTTCAGACACTCACCTCATCATTTATGATCAGCTACAAATCTGATCTGATAATACATAATATAGGCAGTTGAAACAGTGCTAAGTAATCAGAAGTCACTCGTGAAAGCCCTCCCACCCACAAACAAACAAATACACAGAGAGTAGTAGGAGACATTCTCTATTATACTCTTTGATATGAATATGAGCACACAAGTAGAACATTAATTTTGTCTGTGAACTACCTTCTCAAAAAGACTCATGGAATCTGGAAAAAAGTGAACAGCAAGAAGTACTTAATGTAATTCGGTTTTAGATTTTCTCCTTAACACACATATTGAAGTAATGAATATTTAATAAGATAAATGTAAAAGTTAACTGA
>NW_019734845.1:0-394 GCF_002891405.2 Cryptotermes secundus
GCTGGAGTCAAATTGGGTAGTCACCCATCGAACACTACCCTATCATTACTGTGCCTTCTTTTCATACTCCCAGAATTTGCCTGCTTGGGATTTTCTTGACGTATGCATGCCTGAATGGCCTAATGACATGGTGATGGGATTCCATTCTTTGCTAAGTTTGAACCCTTGGTCATTAAAGAAGTTACAACACAATCTGAGGTAAATATTTTATTATTTAAATCTCAGAACATATACAAGACATACTAAGAACACATTGCAAGAATAAAAAAATAAACTAATTTACATAAATATAGAATTTTTTTTGACACAATCTGAGGTAAATTTATTTAAATGCACAATCTTCCTTCCGAATGAGTCAGGTACTCAACATGCGTCGCCACGGCACAGAGGGCAT
>NW_019734846.1:0-464 GCF_002891405.2 Cryptotermes secundus
GAGGCCCATAGGGTTGTGAGATGCTGAGGCTCCCATATTTTCTAGACAATCGGCTGACAGATGTCGGTGAGGTTGTCAGCCTTACGTGCAGGCCGTCCTTTAGCCCCAGGAATATTCCTGGTAGTCATTTCTGTTAGAGGCTGAGTCGACCTCAGGGCCAGAGTGCGGCTGGAAGGATTANTAAATTGAAAGAAATCCAATTACCTCATCGGGATTTGAACCCGCGACCTTCCGGCTTGTAGCATAGAGCCTCAACCAATTACGCTAGCGAGTGCCCCACACAGACTCACGGACAAGCAGAAGCAGACTCAAATCATGCCGAGGAGGCTTCATCGAGGCTTGTTCAGATAATCCCAAATTCTTTATTGCATTTTACTCTTCCTTATGGTGAAAAATGGAGCCAGGATAGTGCAGTCGGTACAGCGACTGGCTACCGGCTGGACGACCGAGGGGTAGAAATTCGA
>NW_019734847.1:0-451 GCF_002891405.2 Cryptotermes secundus
TCAACCGTATGAGGAGAAACAAAATTCCCAAATAAATATGAACTTTCCTCAAGAATTTAACATGGCACAAGAACAAGCACTAAATGCTGTGCAAACGTCAGACACACTTAAAGATTGTTATAATAATTTCTGATAACACTGTAGTGCTACATAAGTAGAAATTAATAAAAGTAAACCTACCTCAAGCAAACCGCTAGTTTTTCTTTAGGTGTTACTGCTTCCTTGAAAACCGTGTCTTCTCTAGTTATAATTACTTAGATTTTTTCAACAACTCATTAAATTGATATTGAGATAAACGAAAATATTGAAAAAACTTTTCTTCATCATCCATTAGTTCTTTGTATAGAGTCCAGTATTCTCCTTCTGTCTTCCTTTTATTAAGCATTTTATGGACAGAAAAGCGCTCACGTTTACGTTTCTCACTATTTTGAATATTCTCTTCTTCTTCTAA
>NW_019734848.1:0-750 GCF_002891405.2 Cryptotermes secundus
GTCATCGTCATCGCCATCGCCATCTCCATCGCCATCGCCATCGTCGTCATCATCGCCATCGTCATCGTCTTCGTTATCGTCATCGTCTTCGTCATCGTCATCATCATCATCATCATCGTTATCGTCGTCGTCATCGTCATCATCTTCATCAACATCATCATCATCGTCATCGTCATCGACATCGTCATCATCATCGTCATCGTCTTCGTCATCGTCATCGTATTCATCATCGTAATCGCCATCGCCATCGCCATCGCCACCGCCATCGTCATCGCCATCGTCATCGCCATCGCCAACGCCATAATCATCGCCATCGTCAGCGTCATCGTCATCATCATTGTCATCGTCATCGTAATCGTCGTCATCATCGTCGTCATTATCATCATCATCTTCATCATCATCATCTTTATCATCATCGTCATCGTCATCTCAATCGCCATAGGTATCGCCATCGCCATCGCCATCGCCATCGGCATCGTCATCGTCATCTTCATCGTCATCGGCATCGTCATCGCCATCGCAATCGCCATCGCCATCGCTATCGCCATCGCCATCGCTATCGTCATCGTCATCGTTATCGTCATCGTCATCGTCATCGTCATATTCATCGTCATCTTCATCATCATCATCATCATTTTCTTCATCATCAACATCACCATTACCATCACCATCACCATCATCATCACCGTCATCATCATCACCATTACCATCACCATCACCATCACCATCATCATCATCATCATCATCATC
>NW_019734849.1:0-1228 GCF_002891405.2 Cryptotermes secundus
CATAGCTTCAGATTTGCCTAATTATCAGCAACTGTAATATAGTTTGTTCCCTTATTTTCTGAATTCACAACGTAATTTGTATTATTTATTTCGCTTGTAGAATCACGTGACACACCTTGCAGTGAGTTGCTCTTCTAGCTGCACATAATGAAAGTACTGAGAAGGCAAAATTCAGTTTAATAAACAAGTAAATAAACCAGGTAAACAATTACTGTAATAAAAATTAGATCGAACAAATAAATTTGAAAATTTCTTGGACACTTTCTTTAGGGGCTTCTGTCATTCAGCTATCTGAAATATTTTCTCGTCCTGCTATTGAACCGGAGTGCTGGTTGCCGCAAACAGAAAGCCCCACTGTGAAACGGGATATGTGCGAACCATATATTTGATTCCTTTCCACTTCAAAGACCCATTTTAACTCTACTCTCCAACAAATATTTATGATTCAAAAGTCTCTTCTTTTTACGGTTTCTAGCATAAATTTTTCTATGCATTTGTCCTCAGTTATACGTAGAACATGCCCTCATCAAACTCCTCAGTTTCATTCCTTGAGTTTGGTTCATTAGGAATACATTAACAAATAAAGAGCACAAGTAAAGAATATTCAAATGAAGACGCAAGTAATTAGGCACACGAATTTACAAATGTATAAGAAATAATGAGGTAAATTTAATAAGTGCACATTTATAATAAACAAAGAAAGGCGTTAGTAAAGAAACAGAAGAATAGTGTTGGTGGTCCCTACATAAGTAATAAAATATACAGTATTTAAACAAACAAGCAAATTTCAGAAGAACTAATCACCAACTTTCCTTTCACGATATCGAGCATTTTATGCCACACGAATCATATAGAAAACACAATATTTTTACGTGTATATTCGTTGGCTAGGGAATATATTCAACTAGCCGTTGCCTAGCAACGACTGCCTTTTCTGATTACATTATTACAGCTTGCAGTTTTTTGGAGTAGAGAAGACACTGACACAAAGGTAGAAAGGCGTCACTTAAGCCTCATATTTTTTTAAATAAGGGAATTAGTCTCAAAATAGATCTGAATATCTTCAGAATATGCTTTCCAGGGAAAGCAACTAGTCCACCATAGAAAATCACAGTCAGTTCGGGAAAGCAGAGGAAGGGAACTTCCGCCGCTGGAAGCAGATAACAGAAGATTGGTGAAGACACAGCAGGATGAGAAGATTTAAGTGTGTGCTGTATTGAATTTTAGA
>NW_019734850.1:0-534 GCF_002891405.2 Cryptotermes secundus
GTCATTGTAAAATTATTTAAAAAGTATTTAAAAATGTTCGTCAACTATAATAATTTTTTTATACGCTAAAATCTTTTTAAGATTATTCATCTTATGTGTCTCAATTCAAACCCGCGCATGGTTCCTCCACTATGGGAGTCGTTCCTTTTACTCTCCGTGTATATCGTGTCTCGTGATGTGTGTTCCCTTCTTGGCTGCGGGTGTTATAATGTTTTATTAGAGTTGACGAACATTTTTTAAATACTTTTTAAATAAATTTACAGTGACATATAATGGCAAGCAATGCAATAGATTAGCGTAAATGGAGCACCTGATGATGACACTATGTTGCCGAAACATGTCGTGAAATAACAGGTGAAACTGAGTGCACTACAAGACGGACACTGCATACATATCATTGACGAAAATCAGTGCAACAGGACGCTAAAATACAACATTATACAATTTCAATTTGATTGGAATAGACATGGCAGCAATAAANGAAATATAAAATAATTCAAGTTTTAATGGATTAAGCTATAAATATATTGATTC
>NW_019734851.1:0-331 GCF_002891405.2 Cryptotermes secundus
AAAGCTAGCAAGTTAACAAAGCAATCTAGCAGAGCAAAGCTAGAAAAATATCAACGCAAAGCAAGCAAGGTAGCAACGCAAATCTAGCATGATAGCAACGTAAAAATAGCAAGCTGGAAACGGAAAAATAGCAAGCTAGCAACGCAAAGCTAGCAAGCAAACAAGGAAACCAAAGACAGCAAGCAAGCTAGCAAAGCGAAGCTAGTAAGCTAGCAAAGCAAAAATACCAAGCGAACAAGGTAAATCTGTCAAGATACGAAGCTAGCATCGCAATGCTAGCATACTACAACGCAAAAGTAGCAAGCAAAATCCGCAAAGCAAACAAGCAATC
>NW_019734852.1:0-419 GCF_002891405.2 Cryptotermes secundus
CGAATATGTTTATTTTTCTCTAGCTCTACATCCCCCTTGGGCCCTAGGCTCTGATTTTTCAGTTATATAATCACTCTACAGACGGTAGGGCTCCTTAGATGAGTCATCAGCTCGTCGCAAGGCCTCTACCTAAACATAGGACAACATAGATACATACCAAACATTCATGCCCTGAGTGGGATTCGAACCCACGATCCAGGCTTCCGAGAGAGAGAAGACAGTATATGCCTTAGACCGCTCGGCTGCCGTGACCAGCTAACAGCTGTGGTTTACAGGATTCAATTTATATAATTCAGTGATTAATTTCACCGCATAATATCTCTAGTTGCCAATGTTAGCCGATTAGCTTACGTTAATCTTGTTAGACGTACTCATCCAATCTTAGAATTTCAGACTCTCATAATATTTATAATGATTAG
>NW_019734853.1:0-322 GCF_002891405.2 Cryptotermes secundus
GCCATCTGATTAATCATGAGCCTTTGCTACTGTGTTAAACATTCAATCAGTTATGTTACTTCTCGTATTGAAATTCCATATGAGAAATACACTTTAAAACCAGTGTTCTTGTAGAATACCTATGTGGAAAATAAAATTGCAGCATAAATTTATGGATTACATTTCCAAACAAAGAAATTACTTTAAAAACCCCAGAAAAACTGGACTTGGTCTTTGCTGGGCAAATTGAACCCTATATAAATGCCAAGAGCTTGCTGCAGGGAAACTAGAGAAAATCGCAAAGTTAATAGAAGGTCCGTCGAGTGTAACAATTTGTAGGTCA
>NW_019734854.1:0-267 GCF_002891405.2 Cryptotermes secundus
GCTTTCCCTTTATAGCTTGCTAGATTTTTATATATGAGTTGCTAGATTGCTAGCTTTGAGCTGCTAGCTTTATAAATTGGTGGATTTGCGTTGCTAACTTACTAGGTTTGCGTTGCTATCTTGCTAGCTTCGCGTTTCTAGCTTGGTAGCTTTGCGTTGCTAGCTTGCTAAATTTGCGTTGCTAGCTTGGTAGCTTTGCGTTGCTAGGTTGACTGCTTTGCGTTGCTAGCTTGCTAGTTTTGCGTTGCAAGCTTTGTAGCTTTGCGT
>NW_019734855.1:0-243 GCF_002891405.2 Cryptotermes secundus
GAATCAGGAAAGAAATCTGTTAATGAAGACGTACAAAGTTTGAATTTTGAAGGGAAGTCCACTAACAACCCACAAGCTATCGCAAGGGCATTTAATTAATATTTCGTTTCATTAGCTGAGAAAACATATTCCAATAATAATAATAATAATAATCCAATATACTCTCTGTCACGTGCCTTTAAAGGAAGGAAATTGAAAATTGAGTCCAAAAATCCACATGGTTATTATGAAATCTCTACCAAA
>NW_019734855.1:359-464 GCF_002891405.2 Cryptotermes secundus
TAAAAAAGGAGAGAGAAAATGCATCTCTAATTACAGACCAATATCCATATTGACTTAATTCTCAAAAGTCTTTGAAAAAGTTATATATAATAGACTACTTGAACA
>NW_019734856.1:0-453 GCF_002891405.2 Cryptotermes secundus
GAGGCACGGGGATAATTACCTAATCCAGAGGAAGAGCACCTTTCGTCGATGGAAGCCGCTACCAGTCAATGACTATTGAAGACTGTAGCAGACTGAGAACATTAGGTTGTATGCATAGATATTTGTGAATTTTGGCAATGGTTTTTTTTTTATCAAAGAGCTAAGTAAATCCTATTACCAATTCAAAACTCGTCTGTAGTCACTCTAAAATCGTGACAGTATGAGGTATGATCAGTTACAACTGCACTGCAAGGTACTTACTTCGTGTATCTTTCCAATCGCTTAGCTATATCACGGAAGTCTTCTGATTTTGACTTTGAGTCACAAATCAGTTCTGCCTCAGTTACGAGCCATATCCGCACCATTCATCAGCAGCTGTAGCCCTCTGCCCTGTGCGAAGTTGTTAGAATTGCAACCGGACTTAATCTCGCTGCCAACAGTTTCCCGCTGTGT
>NW_019734857.1:0-486 GCF_002891405.2 Cryptotermes secundus
AAATCAGCAGGAACAGATGGAATTGTACCTGCACTCTTGCAGCATTGGGTGGAACTTTTAGTTCCACACCTATGTTGCATATATAGAGCCAGCTTGGCATATGGTGTCATCCCCACAGCCTGGAGGCAAGTTAAGGTGACGTTTATTCCAAAGACCGGGAAACTTGATTATATCGAGGCTAAGGCTTATTGTCCTATCAGCCTGTCGTCTTTCCTTTTGAAAACGATGGAGAAACTAGTAGAAAGGCATGTTAGGGACGGGGCATTGAGGACTTATCCTCTACACCGAAACCAACATGCCTACCAAACAGGTAAATCTACCGAAAGTGTACTACACAATGTGGTAACACGCATAGAAAGTGCAACTGAACTTAGGAGCATTCCGATATAGAGGGAGTTTTTGATAGAACCTCATTTGATGTAATCAAACAGGCTGCTGGAGGGCATGGCATAGAGCCTGCAATATGCAGATGGATCAGTGCTATGC
>NW_019734858.1:0-151 GCF_002891405.2 Cryptotermes secundus
GAACTGCGTCACTTCACAGTTTACGATAACTCACACTCTGACGCGTGCATGTCTCTTCTCGTAGCAGTCCACCACAGATAGCGCGACGTCACACTTTTTACAGAAGTAGAGCATGCTTCTGCGCTTCGTATTGTGAGAACAAATATGTCTT
>NW_019734858.1:260-404 GCF_002891405.2 Cryptotermes secundus
GCCTCATGCGACTGAAGAATCAAATCCCGCACCAATATTTCTCGGAACTTTTTGTGTCATTTTTCCACCACATGACTTGTGTAATAGATATGCATTTGTAATAGTCATATCTAGAAGGTGGAATAACAATTTCTTTGTCCACTT
>NW_019734859.1:0-307 GCF_002891405.2 Cryptotermes secundus
CCCCCAGCCATTGTCTAATGGGCTGCCAGCAAACTTTCACTTTCATGGCCATTGTGACAAGATACACCTTCCTACTGTCCGGTAGTCTCTTGTACATTTTCATTCAGTTCGTTTTCACACAGCGACAGGTGCTGATGCTAGATTGTGATGAACGTATAAAGGTTATAATTAAACATTAAATTATCAACAAGGAGTTTTCTTGTATATGTACAGTAGCTTTTAAAGGGGAACGTAGCTTTCAAAAAATTCAAGTAGAAAAAAAGAACTATTGAAAGTGAGCGCCGTATTTTTCAAGAAAAATGGGAAA
>NW_019734860.1:0-208 GCF_002891405.2 Cryptotermes secundus
TCTGGAACGGGGTTCACTCAGCCTCGTGAGAATAACTGAGTAGCTATCTGAATGGAAACGTAGCGGCTCCGGTCTATAAAACCGGCCGTGGGAATCCGTTGCGCTTACCACGTGAGACCCTCTATCCGCAAAAGTTGGCACTAACTTCGCCGACAAGCTTGCGGACTACAGGTCATGGAGTTTGTTTTGAGTATAAGGGCATCATTTT
>NW_019734861.1:0-1658 GCF_002891405.2 Cryptotermes secundus
ATTTGCCAGTCCTGTTAGTATTCACGGTGCACATACATACATACATACACACATGTGTGAACACGTTATTCCAGGCTGCCTGCCGCTTAATTTTCGCTTCTTATGAACGAAATAACAAAGCGCTTCTTGTTTAGAACGGAGCACAGAATTGATGTGCAAGCTTGTAAGGATGAGTACCTAAAAGTTATGATAAATAATTTTACATTTTTGAATGGTTCATGACAAAAATTAACAATATACAGCACACACACGATTTATTTTTATGAAGAACAGTCCAAGGAAAGTAACTAAAGTAACTATGGAACCATGAAGTCTTCGGATGGAGCACAATAAAGACTAGGAATCCCCCAGCACAGTTCAAAACGACAAAAATATTTGAGAACAAAAAGATTGCTGCGGTACCAACAACGGGACAAAATGAAATGGATGGTAAAAAAGGGTAGTGCTATCCCTATAACAGGCCGTGAAGGTCCATAAGGTTGTGAAATGTTGAGGATCCCATCTTTTCTAGACAAGCGGCTTACAGATGGCGGTAAGGCTGTTAGCCGTACTCGCCGGCCGCCCTTTACACCCAGGAGGATTCCTGGTACTCATTTCTGTTAGAGGCTGAGTCGACCCCAGGGCCATAGTGGGGTTCGAATGATTAGGTCAATTGAAAAATCCAATTACCCGCCAACTTCCCGCTTGTAGCGTAATACCTCAATCAAGGAAATTATTGGCATATTGGAGCTAAAAAAAGAAGGTAGCTCTAACTTGAAAGTTGTTGGAGCATATCTCGCACAGATACTCGTATTACGAAAATATGATAATCTTGAGTTATTATTTGCATTATTTCAGGCCACCTGATCTCATAAAGTGCTGACATATTGACTATGACGTAGGCATCACGAATTCTACATCACTTAACTGAAAATAAATTCCAACACAAAGGAAACGCAATTAGATCCTAGAGTAAATTCCAATATGTAAGGTGATTAAGATCTTCGACTACGGCTTGTTTAAATAAAGGTTTTGATATTATCTTCTCTTAAGCGCAATGAAATATTACAACAGATTATAGTATTTAAACGAATCACACACATAATGACGGTCCCATGTGGCAGAAACATGTTTAAATATACAGGATGAATCTGAAATGTGTCGAAAAACTTCGAGAAAAAGAATTCACATAAATATGGGCCCGCAAACGCTTCGTTTCTCTGTTACAGCATTGAAAGAATGCATTTACAAGAAGTGCTCAAACGAGTCTTCGTCCGCTGCCCTCTGATCATTGTCACTTGCGCAGACACACATAAGATGCATGTCCGCTAGTTCGTTAAACACATACCCACCCATATTTAGTATCACGATGACGTGGGACAAGAAAGTCAGAAGTTCGCACTGCGCACTGCAACACTTCCTGTGCAGTTTGTCACCACGCACAGGCAATACAATATATACGCGCAGCAGCGCTCCACTGGACTATAAGGGCACGTACACACACAGCGACATCGGTCGTAAGGAAAAATGTCGTACGATTTTTTTGCCATACGACCTCCTCTTCTCACTAGAGCGACTTTATCCGCACCAAAGGAACAATGAACGATGGACCGAGAGTGCGTACTTGCCATGTTGTATTTTGAGCGACGCCGGAAAGAAAAACGGAGACAGCAGGAAAG
>NW_019734862.1:0-454 GCF_002891405.2 Cryptotermes secundus
CCCCCTCCCCCTGAGGTGTAACATTGACTTACGGCGGCAAGACACTTTGAGAATTCGAGACGTGAGAGTCGCCACCCGTCATAAGTCAACAGTGGGAGGGCCAGAAGTTCATTAGCGACCCTCATAAGTTACATCTCTGTCAATTTCGCTATTTGGGATTTTAGGCCGAAACTGCTTCTAAAACAATCGGTCATTGGCCGGAACCAAAATTAAGCCAACTCCTCTTATTTGAATCCACCTATCCGGGAATTTAGGAGGAGGAGGCGGATACAATTAAGTTAGGACCTCTGGCTCGGCAGAGAGTCCAGTTGAAGATGAAGAGTCTACTAAAAACTTTTGAACTTGGCGGAGGTAAACCCGCGAATATTTGCGTGTTAGGCGAAGTAATTCGGAGCAGGTGCAACACCGTCGGCTTGGAAGCCGAGACTGGGCCTTATAGTGTAGATTTTTGACT
>NW_019734863.1:0-424 GCF_002891405.2 Cryptotermes secundus
CCTGCTTGCTAAATTTTGTAGCAAGCTTTCTAACTTTGCGTTTCTATCTTGCTCTATTAGCCTTGCTAACTTGCTAGATATGCGTTGTTAGCTTTTTAGCTTTGCGTTGTTAGTTTTCCAGATTTGCGTTGCTATCTTGCTAGATTTGCGTTGCTAGTTTGCTAGCATTGCGTTGCTACCTAGCTAGCTTTCCGTTGCGAGCTAGCTAGCTTTGCGTTGCTTGTTTGCTTGTTTGATTTGCATTCTTTGCTTGAAACATTTCGTTGTTAGCCTCCTATTTTTGGTTTTCTAGATTGCTAGCTTAGCTTTGCTAGCTTGCTACCTTTGCGTTGCTAGCTTTCTAGATTTGCGTTGCTAGCTTGATATCTTNAGTTGCTATCTTGCTAGCTTTGCTTTGCTAACTTCCTAACTTTGCGTTGCTAGC
>NW_019734864.1:0-288 GCF_002891405.2 Cryptotermes secundus
TCACTGTGAAAACCTTAAATCCAGCCTTGCAGATGACTACTTACCGTTCAGAACGTTATGATTACTGTGTTGTAATATGTGACAGTAATACATCAGGATGCTACTCTCGTCTCCTGCTTTATAATAATCAGTGAACTCTTGAATGGTGATGTTATTAAAACATTACTTTAACTGACAGTGTCATTGTTAGGCTGGGTATCAATTGCATTCGTGCGTGGCAGACTCGTTCGTTTGTTTACTATGTTCGTGTCCGGCATTGAAGCATAGCAGCCACATGCGGCTGTTGAT
>NW_019734865.1:0-1163 GCF_002891405.2 Cryptotermes secundus
GCAAGCAACGCAAATCTAGCGAACTAGCAACGCAAAGCTATCAAGAGAGCAACGGAATACTAGCAAGGTAGCAACGCAAAATTAGCAAATTAGCCACGCAATTCTAGCAAGCTAGCAACTCAAACCTCGCAAGATAGCCACTCAAAGCTGGAAAGCTAGCAACGCAATGCTGGCAAACAAGCAACTCACATCTAGCAAGATAATAAGCCAGCAACGGAAAGCTAGCAGGCTAGCAACGCAAAGCTAGCAAGCTAGCAACGCAAACCTAGTAAGCAAGCCACGCAAAATTATCAAGTATAACGCAAAATTAGCAAACAAGCAACGCAAAACTACCAAGTAAACCACGCCAAGTTAGCAAGCTAGCAACGCAAACCTATCAAGATAAAACGCATTAGTAGCATATTAGCAACTCAAAGCTACCATGCCAGCAAAGCAAAACTAGCAAGCTAGGAACGACTAGCTACCAAGCTAGCAACGCAAACCTAGCAAGATAGCAACGCAAAGCTAGCAAGCTAGCAACGCAAAGCTACAAAGTTAGAAAGCCAAGCCAGCAAGGAAGCAACGCAACGCTTGCAAGATAGCAATGCAAAGCTATCAAGCTAGCAACAAATATCAAGAAATCTAGAAACCTTGCAACGGAAAGCTAGTTAACTAGCAAAGCAAAACTATCAAGCTAGCAACGCCAAGCTAGCAAGGAAGCAACGAAAAGCTAGCAAGTTTGCAACGCAATATTATTAAGCTAGCAACGCAAAATTAGCAAGTTAGCAACGCAAAGCTACCAAGCTAGCAACGCAAAGATAGCCAGCTAGCAACGAAAAGGTAGCAAGCTAACAACGCATAACAAGCAAGCTAGCAAGGCAAGGCTAAAAAGCTATCAACGCTAAGCTAGCAAGCAAGCCAATCAAAGGTAGAAAGCTAGCAACGTAATGCAACAAGAAAGAAACGCAAACAAGCAAGGTAGCAACGCAAATCCAGCAAGCAAGCAACGAAATATATCAAGCTAACAACGGAAAGCTAGCAAGGAAGCAACAAAAAACTAGCAAGCTAGCCACGCAATTCTAGCAGGCTAGCAACGCAAAGCTGGACAGCTAGCAACGCAAAGCTGGACAGCTAGCAAAGCAAAATTGGAAGCTAGCAAAGCAAAGCTAGCAAGCCTGCAACGC
>NW_019734866.1:0-543 GCF_002891405.2 Cryptotermes secundus
GCGTTGCTAGCTTGCTAGCTTTGCGGTGCTTGCTTCCTTGCTTTTAGATTCTTGCTTGCTAGGTTTGCGTTGTTACCTTGCTAGATTTTCGTGGCTAGCTTGCTAGGTTTGCGTTGCTATCTAGTTAACTTTGGGTTGCTAGCTTGGTAGATTTGCGTTGCTAGCTTGCTAGCTTCGAGTTGCAAGATAGCTAGCTTTCCGTTGCTTGCTTCCTTTGCGTTGCTAGCTTGCTAGCTTCGAGTTGCAAGATAGCTAGCTTTCCGTTGCTTGCTTCCTTTGCGTTGCTAGCTTGCTAGCTTCGAGTTGCAAGATAGCTAGCTTTCCGTTGCTTGCTTCCTTTGCGTTGCTAGCTTGCTAGCTTCGAGTTGCAAGATAGCTAGCTTTCCGTTGCTTGCTTCCTTTGCGTTGCTAGCTTGCTAGATTTGCGTATTTAGCTTGCTAGCTATGCGTTGCTAGCTAGCTAGCTTTGCGTTGCTAGCTTGCTAGCTTCGAGTTGCAAGATAGCTAGCTTTCCGTTGCTTGCTTCCTTTGCGTTGCAAGCTT
>NW_019734867.1:0-893 GCF_002891405.2 Cryptotermes secundus
CAGCAAGCAGCATGGAGGTAGAAGTAAACATTCCCTTTATCTCAACATCGCGTTCAGTAGTAACGTGTCTGGCCATGTTCTCCAGCCCTTTTGTTTGTGTCCTGTCGTTCGCATATACGCCCTGTAATGTCGTATTCATAGATCTCAACGTCGATGTTACCAGTTATCTGTTCCTTTGGGGGAAAAAAAAAGAAAGAAAGAAAGATCCCTCCCTAAATCCGAAAGTTTGTCTGTGTACTATGATGCGTCTTCACTGTCCATAGTAAGAAACAAGATTTTGCTAATTCCACCAATAAAGTTAAAACGCAAATGAATCGCTTCTTCGTCGATTCTGTGTAACCGCACATGCAGGAACCTCAGCAATGTTGTTGATTTACATTCTTAATTACAATGTACTAAAAGTAAACGAATTGTTTTACTGTTAACAAAAGATATACAATTGACCCCAGGCAAGGACACGTGGTCTTTCTGAGGGACAAGCAAGCTGCAGGTCACTTGAAAACCCAGAACGGAGCAGGAAGTATCCCGCTGCGTTTTTTGGGAATTTCAATGCTTAACTTCGACGGTGCGAGCCTTTGAAAATTTTGGACTTGACAGATACGAGTCGCAATAATTTTTGGAGGGGCGTACTGANTTAGCGTGCCTTTATTTATTTGAGAGCTGTCAGAAGGAATGTGTGGTACTTAGGCCCAAATTAGGCAGGGTGGCTGTGTCTTTGGTGGGGACGTATCACAGACCAGGGATGCGTTGAGACACAGCTTTGGAGCACTTCGTCGTGGCCCCCCGGGGCAACGACAGTCTCGGGATCTGGATTAGTGTGACATACCGGGGCTGGCGGCTAAGTTCCCATAATAGGGCAATGGCATTATGACAGGAGCCTCCTACGCGGCGGC
>NW_019734868.1:0-382 GCF_002891405.2 Cryptotermes secundus
TGTTACGTGCTGGATACTGAGGGATTCGAGTTCGAGTCTCAGTGAGGGCAAGAATTTTCACTTATTCATGTCGTCCAGACCGGCTCTGGGTTCCATACAACCTCCTATCCAGTGGCGTAGCATGAATACCGAAAGCAGGGAAGCAACTTTATATACGTGTATATAAATTTTTTCTACATACCCTATAGTTTCTATCTTCTATTTAAAAGAAAACAGCTAATAGTTTAATATGTATTGTATATTTAAGCTAATATATTAAAATAACACATAATTATCAACACAATTTTATAGCCATCAAATGACAGGGTTGTGAACCTGCCATATAATTAATGCTTGCTTTATTACTATAGGATTCTGACGATGGTGTATAACACACTGATAT
>NW_019734869.1:0-694 GCF_002891405.2 Cryptotermes secundus
GATTTCATTATAAATTAAGGAATTATAAACTAATTTTTACATTCTACAACCTAATTCATATAATTGTAACCAAAAATTCTTTCTCGATTTTAAAATTTTATAAATGGAATCAATTATTTTGTGAAAACTTTCACACTAATTTTGTTAATTCTAGCAGTCTTTATGACGATTTAAATAATTTTTGGAAAATTTAAAGAAATTTAGAAAAATTCTACATTAAATTAAGGAGATTTAACTGAATTTTGAACGAATTCAACGAAGTGTATATAATTTAAACCTAAAATTCTTTGAAATGTTCACATTAAAATAAAGAATTTGAAACAAATAATGAAAAATTAACAATAATTTTAGGAAATCCTTCAAATTTCTGATAATTACTATATTATTAAATGAATATTAATAAAAGTTTCAGTGATTATAAGTTAGTTAAATGTATTTAAACAAATTATAGACGAACACAACATATTTCATTAAAGTTTTTCCGAATATTCTTTGACGATTTCACGTTAATATGACGAAATGCAGACAATATATATGAAAGATTTCTTTTTATTCAATGGATTTCTCTCCGAATTATTGACGATTTCTGCATTATAATTCGGAAATTTAAGACAATTATGATTGATGGTAAGTTAAATTTTACTAATACAATCTAGGTTTTGAAAGATTTCAACGTAATGTATGAAATTTTGAC
>NW_019734870.1:0-576 GCF_002891405.2 Cryptotermes secundus
TAGATCAACTGAAGAATCCAATGACCTCACAGGGATTCGAACTAGCGACCTTCTGGCTTGTAGCATAGTGCCCCCATCGACTACGCTACCGCGTGCCCCCGGCTAACTAAACATGATTAGTTAATGTACATATTGTGACATGAACATCCACTTCTAGGCAACACCCGAAATACGCGCACGCAACAATAGAAAAACTACTGGAAGAACTGCTTTCTATGTGGTTCGCGCCATGCCCAGTGCTAGGCAACGGGCCAAAAGCCACGTATTCTGACAACAGAAGAGATATTTCCTATGTGGTCCGCGCCATGCCCAGTGCTGGGTATCGGGCAAATGACCACGCATTAACACGGACANTTTCCGTGAGGTCCGAGCCGTATCTATATAACAAGAGGCGAAACAGTAGCTCAGCTCAGCTCAGTTCAGTTCAGTAATTGAGCGTTCAGCTGTGAAGTGTTCACCAGTGGACAACGGAAGCTGAAGAATCTCCATTGCTATGATTCGTTAACAGGAAACGTCCAATGAAAACACTGCAGTGGAATAGCAATTGTGGAGAGCTGTCACCAAGCAACGGATAGT
>NW_019734871.1:0-459 GCF_002891405.2 Cryptotermes secundus
CCACTTAATTGGTTAATCATTACACACTAGTAGCGGGCTTGCTGACGTAACCAACATGTATTCCTGAAAACAACACAGACCTGGTTGACTGTCAACAACGGTTAAGAACTCGCGGAAGGGGACACACGGTTTTCCTCAGTCCCTCTTTCCGGGATATTACTTCAACTAAGCAAAACCCGCTTCCTTCCAAATCCTTTCCAATTAATTAATAATTCTACCATCCAACGTTAAACGTTCTCGATGCTGGCTGTGTCGACAAATAACCAACATAAAAATGTCGCTTAGCAACATATACTAATTTCACATGTTTCGGCACTATAGTCCCGAAACATGTTGTGAAATAACAAGTGAAATTGAGTGCACTAAAAGACGGACACTGCATACATATCATGGACGAAAATCAGTGCAAGAGGGCGCTAAAATACATCAGCCACTCCATGAATTTGGCACTCTCTTAAT
>NW_019734872.1:0-433 GCF_002891405.2 Cryptotermes secundus
TAATTCTAACCAACTATTATTTCCTCAGTAGGGCCAACGCCCACATCTACATTTAACTTTACACTCAATTTTCAGCGACGTCACTTTCAGCACATCTTCCTTACGCGTCTCAGGCCACTTATCTATCACCACTCACATTCTTGTTTCGATGATTTCACTTTTAGAACCTCTCTCTCCCTTCTTCCTTCCACTCTTTTATCTCTCTCCACTCACTCGCTCGACGATACTATTTTAATATTATCTTCCGTAATTTTCTTCTTCCGACGATACACTTTTAGGATATGGATAGAACTCGGTTCCCTTATCTGATGATAAACTTAGCTTCCCTATACTGAACTGATCTCAAATCACCGATGTTCTCAACATATATTATTAGAGCTACCNTGATCAAATGAGTAACCACAAGCACTACGGGGATTTCACCTTTCCCCTC
>NW_019734873.1:0-879 GCF_002891405.2 Cryptotermes secundus
TTCCTGCTGGCCTTCGCCAACGCAGTCCCATGGGACTCGCGACCAAATTTTACTGTCTCAGATTCGAGACTTACCCAACCTGGAAGACCAGGTCCCCATATTTATATCCCCTAGGAACAAGCTGACCCAGTTATACCCCCACACACTGGATTCCATTTTCGTCGCCTCATGCGACTCGCAGGGCTACGGTGGGACTTCGACCCCGCCTCCACACGGGATTCTGACTGAGTCGCCTAAACTATCATCAAGGTAACCTCATTGCACGGACCAAGTAGAAACACCGTTTCCAACGTTGACTCTTATTATTTTAGAGGCGTGGTTACCTCGCCGTTGCAAGAATCGGCTGTGGTCTCGTTTGTTTCTAGTTTTTTCCCTAGCAGCCAGTCTATACGGCACAATAAGTTTTCGGGCCATCTCCTCCACACCTAATTGTTTAAGATAATGCACGAAAAATGGAAGAGCTGACCCAGTGTTTTAGACCTCTGGACACAAAGGTTTAGAGTGTAACATCCCTTATTTGAACAGAAAGCCAAGAAATGCTTTCAATTTTATGAATACTTACCGAACTAGTGTATTTATATATTGTGACGGCTTAGTGAAATTCTACGAGCACATAGAAAATTGAATTTACCTGTACTAACCACACACCACACGGCACTAAATAATATGGCTTTTTTTCCCACCAAGCAACATAACTAGGAGATGGGGCATCTGCCCCAATAGTGCGTCTAACCCCAATTTATCGTATATAGAAATTTTATAACTGTGAGTTAAATAATTTCCATTATGTAATTTCTGGTTACCATAGGAAAGATTTATCGATTTTTAATGAGCTTCATGATAGTAAGTCACTTAGTAGGTCACAAATGGGGGAACAGT
>NW_019734874.1:0-804 GCF_002891405.2 Cryptotermes secundus
TTGTTGAGTACATATCTCGTTTCTGTAAGAGAAAGTGAGGGAAAGAAGAGAACAAGACTGAAACTGAGGAAAACCACGCAAGAAAAGGAGAAATGCGGCCGGTTTTATGGGGCCCGCGGTGGGTACTGTTTCGATCTTCATGCCAATGGCGATTGGATTCTGCGTTCGGAGCGGTCGGCACGGTACAACGAAAGACGTGACAGTGTGAGAGTTGTGAACACAGGACCGTGCGCTTTGTGTGACGGGGGGTGTGCTCTTGTGGCTGGCGACTCTGATTAATTCTGGAAGCATCTGATGTTTTAATCTCTTCCTTGATAAGCAATTTCACATGGACAAGTTCCTCTAACGAGATACTGAGACGGGGAGGTACGNNTTCAAATAACTGTGTTACCGCTTTACCGTACTGCGTTGCTGGTACCTGTATTCCTTAAGAAATTTTCAATTATGTAGGTCTTGAGTAAAACAACGCAGACATGACTTACGGTAAATTTGCCTGTATGATAACGACGCCATTTTGCCTTGTCTTACAGCAACGTCCCGTCTAAGAATAAGGGTCAAGATTTTAGAAATTGCTGTATTTCTCTTAAATTGTGAATGTTGTGCCTTCTTAAAAATTGTGATTTTTTATTTCTAACATACAGTTCGAAAGCTGTGATTGATTAACCGAATTGGCGGCGATTTATCCCCTTTACCCTGAAATGCGTTGTCATCAAAACCGCCTACCTATTCTGCGTTTTCTGTCATTCTTAGGATTATGGTGCTTTTTCTTCAGTCATAATTATGTTAGCAGAATATGTCATCAAA
>NW_019734875.1:0-525 GCF_002891405.2 Cryptotermes secundus
TGGCTGTGGGGATCCTTTGTGCTGACTGCGTGACACCCACTATCCGCTAAATTTAGCACTAACTCCGCCGACAAACGGCAGTCGCTCAGTTGGTATAGTTCGCTTGCGGACTGAAACCACGGAGTCTATTAAGTTTTTATTAAAACTTTGCCCTCTTCTTTAAATACAATTCATTGATGACATATAGATGGGTGGTGGTATAGTGCCACTCATTATGGAGTATGTACGTGTATATCAACCAGTTGTACAAGAGGGTTGATGGGCCTCAGAAGTAATGTGGTGTGGTGTCAAAAAGAGAAACTCCTGCCTCTACCTGATATGAAATCCGTGTCATCTAGTCTGCAGTCATTATATGCCTACTGATTGAACTAGCCTGGAGATATTTTCAGGAAATATGGAGGCTAACATGATGACAGCTTTGAAAAATTTTTGGCAGATGATACATGTTTGTAGTTTGGCCACTGAAATTTCTGTGATGACATGTAACTTACATATCTACTAGTGTACAAGTGTTGTTTAGATCTA
>NW_019734876.1:0-773 GCF_002891405.2 Cryptotermes secundus
GCCGCTATACTGGCTGCGCTATCACTGCTCCCCATATTATAACATCTGTGCATAAAATTATGAAATGTGACGCAGAGGAAGAAGACAGTGATTTGAACTGTAATTAGAATAAAGGAGAAATAAATAGACATTATAGAAACCCCTTTCATGCCAATTGCTGTGGAAATAATAACGCCGGAAAGTAATTCAGGGTTTGGCACAGATTGGTAGCCCTATTAAGGCTAGCGCTGGATTAACCCCACATTTAAATATACTGTCGTCTCTAGCACGTGCAGACTTTGTGCAACACAAACATTGCACAGTGCGCCTGTCAATACAATACAACGCTGTATTCTTAACCTTATAAGATTTTCAACACTTCAGTCTTCAGAATGAGGAGTGGCAGGGTCTGCGCTTGCTTCGAGCAAGTGGTCCTGAAAAAAAAAAGCACCCACACACAAGGAAGGTAGAGATAAAAACAAAACAAACTCCGTGGTCTGTAGTCCGCAAGCGAATTATAGTGACCGAGCCACCGTTGCTTGTCGGCGAAGTTGGTGCCAACTTTAGCGGATAGATGGTGTCGCGTGGTCAGCGCAACGAAGCCCCGCGGCTGTTAATTTCGGGAACCTTATGCCATGACGTGCCTAGTATTAGAGGAGCGAACTATCGGGTTGTGGTACAAGGATGTTAGTTAAGTTAAAGGTATCTCCGTGGCCTGTAGTCCGCAAGCGAACTATAGTGACTGAGCCACCACTGCTTGTCGGCGAAGTTAGTGCCAACTTTAGCGGATAGAG
>NW_019734877.1:0-507 GCF_002891405.2 Cryptotermes secundus
AAAAAAAATACGACTAGCAGTTTACCGCCAATTAGTTCGCCTTGGCGTCAAGCCCCTTTATGCTCATGACAAATATTTTTTTTCTCAACTGAATATTTTCGATCACAGTTCTTATGTCTGTCTACAGCTGCTGCTGGACCTCGCCAGTGCAGTCATTCTCAGGTCCGAGTCCTGCGGAACTCATCAAATTTTACTATCTCAGATTTGAGATTCCCCAAACCTGGACGACCGGGTCCCCGTATTTATATCACCTAGGAGCAGTGGCTCACTTATACCCTCAGGCACTGGTTTCCCTTTTGGTAGCCTCGTACGACTCGCAAGCCTAGTCTTTATATATTGCACATACATTTTTGTAGTATTTAAGAACCCTGTGAGTATTGAGACTATTTAACCTAGTGGTAAACTGTATATAAAATACGTACATTTCCTTTCTAATTTTTCAAAACTGTTAGGCACGGCCCGAACGACATGACCAAAACATGATGCAACTTAACTAAAGGGTCCTAG
>NW_019734878.1:0-852 GCF_002891405.2 Cryptotermes secundus
TTCATACTCCGTTTAATTGCCTTCAAAATGAAATAATACAAGACAAAATACAACCGGCTAATCCCTAACAATTTTACATAGGTTCAATCTTTTACATGCAATACTTACTCACATATCCGTCGCTAAGCAACATGAGGTTAATGCTTGTAAGGTGGCGTGGAGGTAAGCTACAGCGCGTTCTCGGTGGAAGTATGTTGGAAGAGAAACTTCAAATAAGCCACGAGATCTTCGTCTTACATCGTTCTCCAGTCCATAATACAGAACGACCATTCCCCTGGACACTAAACACACACACACACACACACACACACACACACATATATATATAGAAGTAAACGTAAAAAATAAAGGTATCCCTGTAACAGGCCGTGGAGGTCCGTAGGGTTGTGTGATGTTGAGGTTCCCACATTTTCTAAACAATTGGCTCATAGATGGCGGCAAGGTTATCAGCCTTAAGCGCCGGACGCCCTTTGCCCCCAAGAATATTCCAAGAATATTCCTGGTACTCATTTCTGTTAGAGGCTGAGTCGACCCCAGGGCCATAGTGCGGCTGAAAGGATTAGGTAAATTGAAAAAATCCAATGACCCCGTCGGGACTTGAACCCGCGACCTTCCGGCTTGTAGCATAGTGCCTCAACCAACTACGCTACCGCAGAAGTTCCTCATAATAATATGTACATCGTATATGCACACTTCAACGTACAAAATATCTAGTGAAATAATTTATTGGTACATCTGCGGTTCAACTTTGAAAATGTCGGTAGATAGCCTCTAAAACACAGGATGGCATAGTGACAATGTTCTTAACTCATATTCTTGAGGTGTTCGGATCGAATCTCGTCCGGGACACTG
>NW_019734879.1:0-975 GCF_002891405.2 Cryptotermes secundus
ACATCATCTTGAAATACGTGGTACGTTTTCTGCAGGTGCTGATCAACTGTCACAAAATTAGTAACACTACAGACTTCGCTCTGTACTAAGCCAGAGTACTTTCTCGTATATTCTGTTACATGCTCACACTGCAATGAATTCTGCACCAAATATTCCAGTGTCTTTAAATTAAGGCGGATGAAACAGGAAAGATATGTAGCATGCATATGGCAGATGAAAAATTTCACTCAACATTTTGGTCAGACAACCTGAAGAGGAGATACCACTTTTGAAAACTAGGAAAAAATGTGAAGCTGGTAATAAAAGCGATCTCCAATAAATATTATAAAGAATATGAATAACAAGGCAGGTCAAGGTAGCCGCGCGGTCTAAGGCATGTACTGTCTTCGCTCGGAAGCCGGGATCGTGGGTTCGAATTCCACACAAGGCATGGATGTTTGGTATATGTATGTGTTTATTCTGTGTCTGTGTTGTCCTGTGTTTAGGTAGCGGTCTTGCGGCGAGATGATCACATGTCCAAGGAGTCCTACCGTCTGCAAAATGATCCTGAAACTGAAAATCAGAGGCCAGGGCCCAAGAGGGCTATAGAGCCAGTGAAAAAAAAATGTATTATACGAATAATATGACGAGATCGATTGAACTCTATAGCCTCAGAGCAGGACTCATTGGTGGGTGTTTGTTTCTTCGGTACTGAATGTTACAGTTGGACGTGAGGCTACAAATATCTTAATCAGCTAGCGATCAACTACTCAAGGACTCTGCTCTCTGAAGTTATACAGCACATCAAAAGCGTTTCAGCAAGATGTGTACATCATAACAAGATCTACATTTTATGCTATACATTTTTTCTGTTTTGGTTTTGGAGAAAAACGACAAAATTGTATTTAACCTTTCTTGACAAACGACGCACTGACATGAACCAAATTCAAATCAGCTCATTACTCTCAGTGTGCAGTCTCCAATATGGAAACTCAC
>NW_019734880.1:0-354 GCF_002891405.2 Cryptotermes secundus
CTGACCGACCGTCAGTTGTAACATGACCCTCGCCCTCGCCCTCGCGTGATAATATGTGATGTTCCCACATTGAATCACTGTCATTCTCAGTCACATATACAAGAGGATATGATCAAACCAAAGGATATTATTAAGCAGTACGAATGAAACGATTGCATTTTCATTTAAAAACATTCTTTGTATTCCTTTCCTGTCATATGTAATATAATTTTATAAGAAAAATCTCAATTGTTTACGTGTTTAAGACAAGATATATTATAAATATATGCATATAATTAACCTGACAACGTACATTATTTTTATTTATATAGATTTATATACAGCTGTAATAAAGGACCGTTGTCCCCATAGTGA
>NW_019734881.1:0-485 GCF_002891405.2 Cryptotermes secundus
CGGTCATGGTTGTCCACGTTCCGGCTGAGATTCGAAGTCAGCATCTCTCACATACAAGTCTAGAGCGGTACAGCTACACCAATTTACCCGGACCCACAAACACCCTGGCCTGTAGTAAGCAAATGAAATATACCGACTGAGCGACCGCCTCTTCTCGGCGAAGAGGGTGTCGCGTGATCAGCGCAACGGATCCCCACGGCCGTTAATCTAGGTTTTCTAGACTGGAGCCGCAATTTTCTTGAAACGGCTCTTCAATTATCCTCACAAGGCTGAGTGGACCCCATTCCAGACCCACTACTTCTGAGAAAATCTTGTAGCGCCGGGAATCGAACACGGGACCCCTGGATCTGTAGCCAGAAACTCTGACCACCAGACAACAGGGGCGGTCTACTCAGAAAGCACAAGAGACTGTACAGGTTAATCTAAGGGGAGTGAGTATATTTGTGCAAAGTAATACAGCATATAAACTTCAGACAGATAAGAAA
>NW_019734882.1:0-311 GCF_002891405.2 Cryptotermes secundus
AGCTTGGTAGCTTTGCGTTGCTAGCTTGCTAGCTTTCCGTTGCTAGCTTGCTGGATATGCGTTGCTAGCTTGACAGCTTTGGGTTGCTACCTTGCCAGGTTTGCGTTGCTATCTTGCCAGTTTGCCTTGCTAGCTTTCCAGCTTTGCGTTTCTACCTTGCTCTCATTTCGTTTCTGGCTTGCTAGCTTTGGTTTGCTAGTTGGATATCTTTGCGTTGCTAGCTTGCTAGCTTTGCATTTTTTACTTGCTTTTGCCTTTCATGCTTGCTTAGCTTTGCGTTGCTAGCTTGCTAGCTTTGCTTTGCTAGCTTG
>NW_019734883.1:0-436 GCF_002891405.2 Cryptotermes secundus
CCCCCTCCTCTGGCAGTGGTACCTAATACTTCCCCCATCTACAGGAGGCATTGGAAACTCTTTTGGGCAGGAAACTTTGGCCTAATTTTGCTCAGCGGTCTCCTAGAGACATGAGTTTCTTTTGCGTGCCGTAAATCTACGACACGGGACCCACGGCTTAAAGTCCCTCCCGGAGGAGTTGTTCCCTGAATTTTTCCGCCCTTAAAAATTCCACGACCTCCGCCAGGTTTGAACCCGCGTACCTTGAGTCATGAGGTGGGAATGTTACCCCTAGACTACGGAGGCCGCTTATATTTTATTCTAAGTATCATGGCTGCAACTTGGGATTTCAATACTCAGAAATGACCTGGACACAAAACTCACTTATTTTCAAAACTTGTATGGCACCATCATTAGAATATTACTGGGAAAGATAAGAATTTAGTTCTACATTATT
>NW_019734884.1:0-165 GCF_002891405.2 Cryptotermes secundus
ACGTAAACCTGGCAAGTTTTCCACGCAAAGCTAGCAAGCTAACAAGCAAAAGCTAGCAAACTAGCAACGCAAAGCTAGCAAGCTAGCAACGCAAAGATAGGAAGCTAACTTTGCATAGCTAGCAAGTTAGAACACAAATCTAGCAAGCTAAAAACGAAAAGTTAG
>NW_019734884.1:179-533 GCF_002891405.2 Cryptotermes secundus
TAGGAATGCAAGGCTAGCAAGTTGGCATCGCAATGCTATCAAGTTGGCATCGCAATGCTATCAAGCTAGCAACGCAAAGCTAGGAAGTTAGCAAAGCAAAGCTAGCAAGCTAGCAATGCAAATCTAGTCATTCAGCAAGCTAGAAAACAAAGCTAGCAAGCGAGCAAAGCAAAGCTAGAAAGCTAGCAACGGATAGCTAGCAAGCTAGCAACACCAAGCTAGCAAGCTAGCAACACAAAACTATCAAGATAGCAGCGAAATCTAGCAACTAGCAACGCAAACCAAGCAAGGTAACAACGCAAATCTATGAAGGTAGCAACGCAAAACTAGCAAGCATACAACGCAAAGCTAGAA
>NW_019734884.1:607-754 GCF_002891405.2 Cryptotermes secundus
AAGATAGCAACGCAAAGAAGGCAAGTTAGCAATGCAAAGCTAGAAAGCTAGCAACAACAAACTAGCAAGCTAGCAACGCAAAGCTACGAAGCTAACAACACAAAGCTACCAAGCAAGCAACGCAAAGTTAGCAAGCTAAGAAAGCAA
>NW_019734885.1:0-779 GCF_002891405.2 Cryptotermes secundus
AATTATCAAAGATTTTTCGGGATATTTTTCATAAAATAAGTTTATTTCATTCAGAATTTGTTTAAATATTTCAATTAAATTTGAATGAATGAAAATATTATTAAAATTCATAAAATAATATAGTAATTATCAGAAATTTAAAGGAATTCCTTATTTAGGGTGAAACATTTTATGATGCTTGAAACTCTTCGTTTAACTTGAAGAAGTCAAAGATTTTTCTGATAAAATTTTATAGATCTTGTTGAAATTTTTCAAAATTCGATAAAAATTCTCAAAATTACCTTCGAATCGTTGAAAATTTCTTAAATTTCCAGAAATATTGCGTAAATAGTCAAAGAATCTGCTAGAGTTCCTGAACTTAGAGTGAAATCTTTCACAAAATAATTGACATTATTTATATTAACTGATATCGAGAAAGAAATGTGGTTTAAAATTAAATAAATTAGTTTGATAAAGATCAAAATTGGTTTATATTCCTTAAAATATCAGGAAATAACTATAATTTGATTAAAATTAATTAAATGTATATCGTCAAAATATTGTATAATATTCAACTTGTCGTTAAATATTTGTTGCAATTCTCTATATTTACTTGAAATATTAATTTATTTGGTCAAAATTTCATAAATTAGGTTGAAATCGTTCAAAACCTCGTTTATATTCGTTAAATTTAACATAATGTCTATCAAATATTAATTCATTTTCCCTTATTTTAAGTAGAAATTGTCAATAATTTTGACAGTATTGTAATTAATGAGAAGAAATCTTTCGCATATTGT
>NW_019734886.1:0-1230 GCF_002891405.2 Cryptotermes secundus
TCTAACAGAAATGAGTATCAGGAATATTCTTGGAATATCCTTGGGGGTAAAGGGCGGCCGACGCGTAAGACTGGCAACCTTACCGCCATCTATGAGCCGACTGTGTAGAAAATGTTGGAACCTCAACAATGGGCCTCAACGTCCTGTTACAGGGATACCTTTACTTTCTTTTTATCCACAACCATCCCTACATATTAATGCTGTATAACATGAGTAATTAATAAGTCGTCTCTGAATTAATTAAGAGGCCTACATCGACGGAACATAACAGTGTTATTTCTTATACTGCTCTTTCGTTTGCTGAATGTTTTAACTTAAATTCACAGATGATTCTTATAGATCTTCTTCGTCCTTACTACCCAGTGAAGAGGCAACACTGTAATATAGACCACAACCATTTTTTTCTAAAATCTCACGGAATCATCGAAGTGGTCTGCCTCTGGCCAGTATTCAATGGATGTCGAGCCGACATATCTGCCTCGAGATATAAGAACGTTACTGAGATTTCCAGTTGCTTCCCTCATTCCTTCCAGACGAATGTCTCCATATTTCCTTCACGACCACTTCCCACCACATAAGTATGCGTATATCTCCTGCAGAAAAATGAACAAAATTGGAAACGTACAAACCGCACCGCAGCGCACACCGTTTCCAAGCTATTCTCTGTATCTTGGCGTTCTGAATTTGCATCCCAGTATGTGCACATTTCATAAACAAAACTGATTCATTATTACGTTTGCTCTCCTTATCACGATCCATATTGTTAATATATTTTCTTACTGTGCTTATCAAATTTCGGTAGAGATAATAGAGTCGTTACCATCTCAGAAGTTTGTTCGTGCGACACTATTATTATTATTATTATTCAAGTTTAGTTTGGCTCAAAATTCTGCCTTTCTGTTCTGGAAATTGTTGGTCTCCGAGTTCCTGCTCGGTATGTCAGAGACTATGCATTGTTCAATGTTTGCTCCTCATCTAAAAATTGTCCTTCTGCTAGATGTGCAACAGCTGATGATGTTGTATGCAGGGATGCTGAAGTATTCGGAGCCAGGAATGTTCTCCCCAAACGATTTTTAAATATAGTATAAATGTTAGTATTATTATTTACATGTACAATACACAACAATTAAACTAATAATTATTATTATCCTCTCTGAAAATCTATACTCTTCATTTCTCAGTTAGATATTTATACGTTTCATTTCTCAGTTCTCAATAACACTTAGATTT
>NW_019734887.1:0-434 GCF_002891405.2 Cryptotermes secundus
TCTGTCTTGGAATAAAGCACCCATCTGGGGTTTACGACCAGATTTTTATTAGTTACACAGTTGAGGGTTTGTTGATGTGGATCGCTTTCTCTGACTTGAGGATAGGTCTTTCGTTTACAATTGCTGCTGGTCCTCGTCAGCGCAGTCATTTTCGGGTCCGAGTCCCATGGAACTCGCCACAATATTTTGCTGTCTCAGATTCGAGACTTCCCTTTTCGTCGTCTCCTACGACTCGCAGGACTACGATGGAGGTATTCGACTCCACCTCCACTCGGGATGCCTCCTCTCACTAAACTACAGGACAGTCTTGCCTGTAGCACATCTGAACAGACCGCGTACAAAACATCATTCCTTATTGTTATAGTTCAACTGTTGCCGGAGAAACATACTTGTTTTTAAACCGTTATTCAGTAACAGCTCTTGTCTCTTTTCTT
>NW_019734888.1:0-394 GCF_002891405.2 Cryptotermes secundus
ATAAATAGTCCAGTAAGCACGGAATTCATGTGAACTTATGTACCCGCCCCCTAAAGTTGGTTGGTTACACAGTTTCAATCCCCCGGGGCGAAGAAGGAGGGGGGGGGGGTCCGATGATAACTCCTTTCCCCCCCTGGAGGCGTGGTTTCGTTTACTGTACCCAAAGATTGTGCAGTAAGCACGTAAGTGGCCCCGCCCGTTAATGCTGATTGGCTACTCGTCACTCATGGTCGTGTAACTGCCGCATGTTCGTGTTGCTGCCGCGGTTCATCGGAAAGTACCTGGTTTTTGTTTACATTTTACCGCGGTGCATCGGAAAGTACCGGGTTTTTGTTTACATTTAGCCGCAGTGCAACGGAAAGTACCCGGTGTTAACGAAAAGTTCCGGGGTTTG
>NW_019734889.1:0-1262 GCF_002891405.2 Cryptotermes secundus
ACATTCCTGCTTCTTACTGCAACCTGTATGGCAGAATACCCACTGTAGATGTCCCATCAGCAAATGTGTCTTAATGCTCATATGTGTACACACAAGCACAAACACACCTGTAAGAAAGAAAATGTGCTAATAATTAAGCATGGTTGTGATTTTTCCCTTATTCACTTAGTTCAGTACAATTGTCGTTACATTTTCTCATTGTCAGTGTTTTACTCCAAGTCTAGGTAAGTTTCTTCAGAAACTGAGTAAAACATTGGAGATGTTTCTGAAATGAAGTCTTTTGCGGTGTTATTCAGACCCTTGTATAATTTATATAGGTAAGAGATTTAAACAGAAATTGAAATTAAGTTTTGGAATACCTCTTAGTTCCTTTAACAATTTGGTTTCCTTATAACGTTTGCTTAAGTGTTTCATATGTGGAAGCCAGGTGTGAAAGATGCAAGACATATCCAGATCATTTGCCAAGGTACCCTAAAATTCTTTCTTGTTTTAATACATCTTAACTTATGGTTTCATGATGAAACAATTTTATAAAATTAAAATGAAATTACTTTTTCTAAAGGATGGCTTCATACACCAAAAGTAAATAAAATTGGTCCTCTCCATTAAATTGTATGCTGTTCGGTGAAAGGAGGCTTTGTGCTTCATTTATAATTCATAATTTTCCATTAATTATGGAGTTCTTCTATAAACTACTGCATCGGAGTTAACTGTTAGAGTTGTGTCATCACAAATTGATGTATGGGTGTTCACTGGTAAAATTATGCTTATTATTGCAATATGTTTCAGCAGTGCCTATTATTTTGACTCCTAGTTAAGTTTGTAACCAAGACAGTGCACTATGATTTATGTTATTATTTTGTTGCAGATGTCCCAAATGACAATCCAACAGTGCTGCAGCTAAAAAATTTGGCATCTAAAGTTTTATTTGCATTAAGCTTGAATTTCTTCAATGCAGTTTTTAATAGGATATCAGGAAGGTGAGTAAGGTAACAGGACTTAAAAATAAATAAAGAATATGAAGAATGCCGTCTTCTGGGATGTAGTGCCATGTAGATATTGTACAAAATGACATTTAGGAGAAATGTATCACCGCCATCTTCAGGGTAGAAGAAAAAAAAAGAAAAAATCCAGGAGCGAGAGACCAACATGAGCAGGTGGCTGCAGTCAAAAACACCCAACTACATAAAAACAGGAAGGGAGGTAGAGTATGCCACATGGGAAATCGGTAGAGAGGAGAGGGGAAGGGTCTGTGGAGATGG
>NW_019734890.1:0-442 GCF_002891405.2 Cryptotermes secundus
AGTCTTCTACCGAGATGCGTGCCCGGGTACTTCACTTCGTTTTTCCAAGGTAGATCAGCATTGCCCATTTGCACTGTCGGACATGTTTGGTTGCGTAGGGTGAATGCGATGGGTGTGGTTTTCGTTTGATTTATTTTAATTCTCCATTTATTCGCCCAATCGTCGATATTAATGGTAGCGGTAGCTCAGCTGGTTAAGGCACAATGCTATAAGACGTAAGGGCGCGGGATCGAAACCCAATGAGTTTTTTTTTATTTTATCTAATCCTTCCAGTCGCGCTATGTCCCTGGGGTCGACTCAGCCTCTAACAGAAGTGAGTACCAAGAATATTCCTGGGGGTAAAGGGTGGCCGGCGCATAACACTGACAACCTCACCGCTATCTGTAAGCCGATTGTTTAGAAAATGTGGTAGCCTCAACATCTCACAACCCTATGGGCCTTT
>NW_019734891.1:0-420 GCF_002891405.2 Cryptotermes secundus
AGGAGCCGGGGTAGCGCAGTCGGTATAGCGACTGGCCACGGGCTCGACGACCGAGGGATCGGAATTCGAGTCCCAGTAGGGTCACAAATTTTTTCTTCTTCAAGTCGTCCAGACTGGCTCTGGGACCCACCCAGCCTCCTATCCAGTGGGTACCGGGGGCTCTTTCCCCAGGCTTGAAGCTGACCACTCACCTCCAACTAGTACCGAGGTCGAGAAAATGTGGATCTATACATCCACTTCCACACAGGGCCTATAAACACCAAATTTAATCGAAATCTGTCAAGTTCGGGAGATAGAATAAGATTAGAAGCTTAGAGGGATAGACGTGACATGTAAATTTCATACGTTATGTATAAAGGAAGCATTAGTGTTTTCATATTATTTTCCCTTTCCATGTGTTCCTTCATTTCAATATGAAAC
>NW_019734892.1:0-367 GCF_002891405.2 Cryptotermes secundus
CCCCCGAGCCATGTTTTCATGTTGGGGAACAGAAGAAAGTCACAGCGAGCCAGGTCAGGTGAGTACTGTGGGTGTGGCAGCAATTTGTAGCGCAGTTCATGCAATTTGGCCACGACAATTCCGGATGAATGTGCTGGTGCGTTATTGTGGTGAAACAGCACTTGTTTCCTAGGCAAATGGGGTCGCGTCTCCTTCAGTTTCTTATCAAATCGGTCCAATAATTCACTGTAGTACTGCCCTGTGATTGTTCGTCCCTTCTGCAAAAAGTGCATGAGGATTATTCCCTTCGAATCCCAAGAAATCGTGACCATGACCTTTCTGACCGATGGGACCGTCTTTGCTTTCTTCGGAGCAGATTCACCCAGAA
>NW_019734893.1:0-487 GCF_002891405.2 Cryptotermes secundus
TTACAACATGAAAACTATGGCATGCTACAAGATGCATACTGTTCCAATAGTCTAAACCCATCTCTACTGCTCTACGATTTACTACACACATCAACATGTATGAGCATATGTTTCTTCAGATTACTCTGCGTACTGAATGACTTTTTACATACATCACAACAAAACAGCTTATCCACACTATGTATGCGCTGATGCTTCTTCAGATAACTCTGCAGAACGAATGACTTTTCACATACATCACAACAAAATGGCTTCACTTCACTATGTATGTGCTGATGTGTCATCAGATGACTCTGCGTACTGAATGACTTTTTACATACATCACAACAAAACAGCTTATCCACACTATGTATGCGCTGATGCTTCTTCAGATAACTCTGCAGAACGAATGACTTTTCACATACATCACAACAAAATGGCTTCACTTCACTATGTATGTGCTGATGTGTCATCAGATGACTCTGCGTACTGAATGACTTTTTACATA
>NW_019734894.1:0-890 GCF_002891405.2 Cryptotermes secundus
GCAATGTGGCAAGCTAGCAAACACAGCTGGCAAGCTAGCATCGCACGTCTGGCAAGCTAGCAACGCAAAGATGGAAAGCTAGCAAAGCAAAGCTAGCATGCTAGCATAGAAAAGCTAGCAAGCTAGCAATGCAAAAGCTAGCAAGATAGCATGGCAAAACCTAGCAAGCTAGCACTACTAATCTAGGAAGCTGGCAAAGCAAAGCTAGGGAGCTAGCAACGCAAAACTAGAAAGCTAGCAACGCAATGATAGCAAGCTAGCAAGGCAAGGATAACAAGCTAGCAAGGCAAAACTAGCAAGATAGGACGCAAACTTAGAAATCCAGGAACGCAAAAATACCAAGAGAGCAACGCAAACTAGAAAGCTAGCATCGCAAAGCTAGCAAAATAGCAATGCAAAGCTATCAAGCTAGCTACTCATATCTAGAAAACTAGCAAGTTTGAAACGCAAAGCTAGCTAGCTAGCAACGAAAAGCTAGCAAGCTAACAACTCCAAGCTAGCAATGTAGCGAAGCAAATTTAGCAAGCTAGCAACGCATAGCTAGCAAGCTAGAAACGCAAAGTTAGCAAGATAGCAACAAAAAGCTAGCAAGCTAGCAACGCATATCTAGCAAGCTAGCAACGTAACGCTAACAAGCAAAAACAGCAAATCAAGCAATCATGCTACGTAATGTTAGCCAGCTAGCAACGCGAAGTTTAGAATCTAGCAACTGAAAGCTAGCGAGGTAGAAACGAAAAGATAGCAAGCTAGCCATGCTAATCAAGCAAGTTAGCAACGCAAAGCTGGGAAGCTAGCAAAGCAAACTGGCAAGCGAGCATCGCAATGCTGGCAAGCTTGCAACGCAAAGCTGGCAAGCTAGCAACGCACAGCTGGCAAGCTAGCAACGCAAA
>NW_019734894.1:895-1747 GCF_002891405.2 Cryptotermes secundus
AAGTTATCAACGCAATGCTGGCAAGTTTGCAAAGCAAAACTGGCAAGCTAGCAACGAACACCTGGCAAGCTAGCAAAGCATATCTAGCAAGATAGCAACGGAAAGCAAGCAACCTAGCAACCCAAAGCTAGCAAGCTAGAAACGCATAGAAAGGAAGCTAGCAACGCAAAGCTAGCAAGCTTTAAATGAAAGCTAGCAAATAATAAATGCAAAGCAAGCAAGCAAACAACGCATAAGTAGCAAGCTAGGAAAGAAAAACTAGCAAGCTAGCAACGCAAAGCAAGCCAGATAGCAACGCAAAGATACCAAGCTAACGACGCAAAGATAGCAAGTTGGCAATTCAAAGCAAGCAAGCTAGTAACGGAAAGCTAGCAAGATAGAAATGCAAAGCTAGCATCTAGCAACGGAAATCTGGTAATCTTCCAAGCTAGCAACGCAGAACTAGCAAGCAAGCAACAGCAAGCTAGCAAGATAGCAACGATAAGCTAGCAAGCTAGTAGAGCAAAGCTAGCAATCTAGCAATGAAAGCTAACAAGCAAGAAACGCAAAGCAAGCAAGCAAGCAACGCAATTCTAGCAAACACGCAACAGAAAAATAGCAAGTTAGCATTGTAAATCCAGCAAGCTTTAACGCAAATCTAGCAAGCAAAGAACGAAAATCTAGCAAGATATCAATGCAAATCTAGGAAGTTAGCAACGCAATGCTAGCAAAATTTTAACGCAAAGCTAGCCAGCTAGGAACGAAAAGCTAGTTTGATATCAACGCAAAGCTAGGAAGTTTGCAACGCAAATCTTGTAAGCTTGCAAAGCAAAGATAGCAAGCTTGCAACGCAAATCTAGCAAGCTAGCAACG
>NW_019734895.1:0-532 GCF_002891405.2 Cryptotermes secundus
TACCAGTTTCCTTGGTGAGCAGTCGCCCTTACAGTCATTCTGTAGAATTACTTATTACCGAATTAAGGACTTGTCGTAGCTTAGGCGGTTAGTCGCAGGCTTCCCACCGCGGAAGTCCGGGTTCGAGCCCGGGCCAGGTCATGTGGGATTTTTGGTGGACAAAGTGGCACTGGGGCAAGTTTTTTCCGAGTACTTCGGTTTCCTCTGCCAGGCTTCATTCCACCAGTTGCTCCACAATCACCATCATCTATCATATGGGGTTGGTACAGTAGTCCAATAGTGGACTCAGTCTCAACCCATTAATAATAATAATGCCACTAATACCGAATTAAATTAATATAAAGAGTTTCTTAACGTTTGATGACCGGTTCGTTGCTCTGAGCTTCACGGCGACCGGTGCACCGCCAGCTGCGAGTCACTTACGAATTTTGCCGGTGAATCAGTATGCCTGGTGATCGATGACATTTAAGGGAAGTTACTAGCTTTGTGGACCGCTTGACGGCATTATGTTTCACGGCGAGCACTGCAGTTC
>NW_019734896.1:0-554 GCF_002891405.2 Cryptotermes secundus
TGCGTTGCAATCTTGCTAGCTTTGCGTTGCTATCTTATTAAATGTCCGTTACTAGCTTTCCAGCTTTGAGTTAATAGCTTGCTAGCTTTGCTTTGATAGCTTCTTAGCTTTGCGATTCTTGCTTGCTAGCTATGCGTGGATAACTTCCTAGCTTTGGTTTGCTAGGTTGCTAGCTTTGCGTTGCTAACTTCCTAGCTTTGCGTTGCTAGCGTGCTAGCTTTGCGTGCTAGCTCGCAAACTTACTGGATTTGTGTTGCAAAGTTGCTAGCTTTGCGTTTCTGGCTTGCTACCTTTGTGTGGCTAGCTTGCTAGCTTGGCGTTGCTAGCTTGCCAGCTAGCGTTTCTAGCTTGGTAGCTTTGCGTTGCTAGCTTGCCAGCTTTGCTTTGTTAGCTTGCCAGATTTGTGTTGCTATCTTGCCAGCTTGGCGTTGCTATCTTACCAGTTTTGGGTTGCTAGCTTGCTAGCTATCATTTGCTAGCTTGCTAGCTTGCTAGATATGCTTTGCTAGCTTCATAGCTTTGCGTTGCTAGCTTGCTAGCTTTGCTTTGCTTTG
>NW_019734897.1:0-364 GCF_002891405.2 Cryptotermes secundus
CAACACGAAATGACCATATTGTCATGTGGAGTTCTGGTTATACGGGATACGAACAACCTATTTCCTTCAGATACAAGCTACGACGTCCCACGGATCACCACAAGTACAATTCTTAAAGGTATTAAGTTCCATCTATACGAGACGCTTACACTTCATAGCACTAATTCCTGCTTCGATACCTTAGTTGCTTGCAAATTCTTCACCCATTCGACCTCCCCACCCCCCTCAAACCCCCCTTAACTCATAACCACCTGCTCACATGATTAGCAATAAATAATTTTGTAACCACATCTCTTGTTCTGCAGAGATTCTTACTCCGTTGTTCTTCTCTTCTTTTTCTGAATTGGGTTCAATAACACTTCAC
>NW_019734898.1:0-502 GCF_002891405.2 Cryptotermes secundus
GTGATGGTAACAATTTGCTGTGTAGCATCTTGACACCAATTTTTATGTAACATTCGCCAGATGACAAAGTACGGCCTGGTATGTTCCGTTTTGAAAATGGGCCTAGGTATAACAGTGTTACTTTCTTGCAGTTTGCTTATAACAGCCTCAATTATGTCGCAGAGTTTTCTTGTCTGAGAGATAACGCATGCACGCATACATATATTCTGGAAACATGAAACCAAAAATAAAAGCTATAAAAACAGGAGATGAAGGGAGGAAATTAAACCTGAATTATGTTTCTATGCCGGACATCATGTTAAAAAAACTGAGAAAGATTTGGGCACTCAAAATCAGATCTCTAACTTAGTCACAGTCAATTCCTAACCATTAAGCACAGTGGTTACTTGTATGCGCCACTTGCTTCAGCGTCAATGAACTTCGACCAAACCACGTATTTACGTAAGATGGTAAAAAGGATAAAGTTGTTCCTGTGCTTAACTAATTAAGCATTACGCCATGA
>NW_019734899.1:0-963 GCF_002891405.2 Cryptotermes secundus
ATTTCAGTGCCCCTGCGGTCTAAGGCATAAACTATTTTCGCTCGCTCGAACACTGGGTTCGTGGATTCGAATCCCACTCGAGGCATAGATATCTCTATGTGTTTATCCTGTGTTTGTGTTGTTCTTTGTGTAGGTTGCGGCCTTGCGACGGGCTGATCTCCCGTCCAAGGAGTCCTACAGACTGTGTATATGATTAAGAAAGTGAAAAAGTGACCAAGGCCCAACAAAGGGCTGTAGAGCCATATATATATATAGATAGTTTGCAAGTTCATTTAAGAGATATCGGTTTTATTACATACATTTATGAACTTGGAATAAAGCGCCATAGCTCAAGCGGTTAGTCGCTGGCTTCCCATCGCGGCGGCTCGGGTTCGATCCCGGGTCTGGTCAAGCGGGATTTATGGTGGACAACGTGGCGCTGGGTCAGGTTTTCTCCGAATACTTCAGTTTCCCCTGCCAATCTTCATTCCACCAGCTGCTCCACAATCACCCTCACCTATCATCTGGGGCTGGTACAATAGGCCAGAATTGGCCGCAGTACAGGGGACTTAGTCCCACCACACTAGCAATATAAAAAACTTGGAATAAATGTAGGTCCGTTCGTCACGAAATATTCTTTCCGGGAACGATTTAAATATTTAAAAGAGGTTGGACCCGTAAAGAATTATCAAAATTGCGGCCATACCTGTTCTTAAGTTATCAGGTACATTTCGCTGATTTTTCCACTGATAGTTTCGTGCATGAACCGTTTGAGATCGTATGGGCTGAGGAATAAAGCCGTTTTCTAGGGGCACGAAGATTGTTCTCTGGCCCTGAATGCAGGTTGAGGGGGTTAGAGAGCACGGAGGGAGGCAACAACAGGAGTCTCGGTAAAGTTGCATAGTGAAGAGCACCATTCCAAAATATTGCTGTGGCAAAAAAGTGAAGGAGGATTAAGTCGACAGGACTTCTGCAAAGTCATGG
>NW_019734900.1:0-416 GCF_002891405.2 Cryptotermes secundus
GGCAGAAATAATAAGGGGCAACGTTATTCAAGCCGGGATCGTGGGCTCGAATCCCACTCAAGGCATTCATGTGTGTGTGTGCGTTTATTCTGTGTTTATGTTGTCCTATGTGTAGGTAGAGGCCTTACGGCGGGCTGATCACGCGTCTAAGGTGTCCTATCGTCTGTCTAAACAGGATTACGGAACTGAAGAAGAGAAGGGCCCAACAAAGGGCTGTAAAGTCACTGATGAATGAATTAAGGAGAGCAAAGAGCAGTATACTGTTACAATCTCAAATAGGTTCGCATCTTTTGAAAACTTAAGATTCTGAGGTGAATATTAATAGAGCTTGAGGAACTGTTTATTTATTTATTTCTTCAATGGCTCTTCCACCCCATTATGAGCCCACGCCTCTTATTCAGTTCCGTAATCATTTT
>NW_019734901.1:0-488 GCF_002891405.2 Cryptotermes secundus
TTATATTTAGATAAACATGTTACATCTTTTAGCAATGTTTGTGGGGGTGAAAACAGGAATCGCCAAGTAAAATATGCGAGTGGCAACTGGTCTTGTGAGCACATATCTGTCAGTCAATGCTGTTTCGAGACGGACATGGCTGAACGCTGCTACGAAAGATTGTGAATTCCCGACTGGACCGTAAATACAGCGAAATGAGCTGCTAGTTTTACTAGTCAGTTTGGAAATCAACTGAGAAATGTATCCACATTTTCTGACTCACTGGGACGGAGGTCTCTGTTCTTAACAGTTCTGTGGCTCAAATCTCGCGTCAGTAACGGCCCCCGGGCTGCATTCAGTTTTCACCTTCCTTAAATATTCATTGAGTTGTACGCACTCTCGCATGCTGCTGAATGTGCGACAGAATCACCAAAATGCCAGTCACGGTAGCCGAGCGATCGAAGTCATGTACGATGTACTGTCTTCGCTCACTCTGAAGCCGGAATCGT
>NW_019734902.1:0-963 GCF_002891405.2 Cryptotermes secundus
ATGTCTATTATATACGAATAACAAAATTGGTCATTTTCATTGTGATGTATTTAGTTTCTTCTGCGTATTTGTCTGAGGGTGTATACTGTGCTCTAATATTCATTTATGAGGTAAACTATTTAACAGTAATATAGGTTAAATAAGCTTTGTTCATAATTTCATGTACTGACCAACTGCTAATTATATTAGTTCTTATGGGGAAAAAAGTATGTTTTGACTTAAGAATGACTGCTGTTATGGATGAATTTTTAGACCTTAACTCTTCATAAGTCAAGGATCAAGTATGTATTTAAAATGTACACATGCTGTATCATGTTTTTTAATTTATGCTTCAATTGAAATGCCTTAATATTGATCCTACATATGTTTAGAAGATATGTAGAGGAAAACAGGTAGGCCCTTTTAAATGTTTAGGATAATGACTGATATAAACTACAGGTTATTTAAGAATCATGTCAGAAAATTGAAAGGAAAATTATGATAATTTCCTTGGTACAGAGTTGCCAGCATTGTCTGGTTGCTCCAAGAGAACAGATTCATGTGTAGATACATAACCAGTTCATAATGATTCTACCAGCTCTTGCCACTTTACTGTAAACCAGAAGTAATTATTTGTTCATCTTTCTATAGTCACATCATTTCCTGCAGCTGTTCAAAATCAGCCTCATTTATGCTTGGCAATTGGTTTTCAAATTTCTCTCACTTTGGAACAGTCTTCCCACACATTATCAGAGTTGACAGTGTGGACAAGGTATCAGGTGTTCTCAGTCTTGATCCATTACTCTGGTAAGTGCCCTTTCCTGTTACCTACTTTTCATATTTTTACCTTATAATGAGACAGAATAGCTCAGTGAGTATAGTGACTTGCAGTGTGGTGGATGACAAGGGTTTGATTTCCAGCACAGGCAGTGCGTCTCTTTTTTGCCCCATATCAAGGACTGCTCTGTGGCCAATCAAGTCTCC
>NW_019734903.1:0-641 GCF_002891405.2 Cryptotermes secundus
GGGTATTCGTAGGTTTGCTTATGCTGATATGAATTCAGAAACCAACCCTTAGAATGTATTTTAGTAGGAAACAAGGGAAAAATTGTGGTACGAAAAATTATTCAACCACTTAGTATCTGGTGTCTTATTTACGAACCTAGGGATCGAGGTTGCCTGGCAAGGTTGCCAGACGCCTATGTCAGCATTTATTCCTTTTCTGCCTTGGGACCGTCCCTTAGCTGAGCTCTTTAGTTCACCATGGCATCTTGCTCTCGTAACTTGTCTGACGAAGAAGTGCTTGATCTTTTGGACGAAAACTGTTCAGTAGTTTCGGACACAACCGCTGTGGGTTCATGTGGACATACCCTCGATTCCAGTTCCGAAGGGGAAGAAGAAGAACCTAAATTTTCTGTGAATATTCCAGGTAATACTTGGGAAGAGGTCGACAGTGCTAATCCTCTTCTACCTAACAATCAAGTTCCTTCCGTCAAATGTGACACTTTTTTAAGTTTTCCACCTCGTCACCACCTGCCTTACATGTTTCGGCTCACCACGGAGCCATCATCAGAGGCATTTATAGTAGAAAAAGAAATCACCAACACACAAAAGTTAGGGTGTACCTAGGTTTGTTTATGCTGATGGGAATAATTCAGAAACCAAAC
>NW_019734904.1:0-254 GCF_002891405.2 Cryptotermes secundus
AAACGCAAAGCAGGCAAGTTAGCAACGCAAAGCTGGCAAGCTAGCCAAGCAAATCTAGCAAGCTAACAACGCAAAATCTAGCAAGCAAGACACCCAAAGCAAGCAAGCAGGCAACGCAAAGCAAGCAAGTTAGAAAAGCAAAGCTAGCAAGCTAGCAACGCAAAGCTAGCAAGCTAGCCATGGAAATTAGCGAAGACAAGCTAGCAAACTAGACGCGCACATCTAGCAAGCTAGGAACACAAAGCTGGCAAGCT
>NW_019734905.1:0-448 GCF_002891405.2 Cryptotermes secundus
TTAGTTTTTATGTTCAGTCAGTTTTCCAGAAGAGAACTTCTGGAGAGAATGACACCAAGCGTTGCCTGCATTTAGCCTGCTCTTGATTTCCTCGATTAGACCTTCCAGATCCTTTCCAATTCATTATTAATCAGTCATTCCAACATACGACGCTATATACACGTAGCTTTGATACTGAATGCGTCGCGAGTAGACAGTTGCAGTGCACTTCGTACATTTTGCGTGGCGCACACCAGAAGATCGTGCTTTGGAGGTATTCGGTTAGTATCTTGGTTAAGGCACTTGCCATACTGAGTTCTCTCGTGGTTTTCCTCAGTTCTCTGACCGTACTTTGATTAGGCGAAGTGTGCTTAATTGCAAATCTTTATCAGCTCTTCATGCTTAGGTCATCCTACAATTTCAGTCTGTACCGTCCAGCTAGTGACAATATTGTGGCCTGTAGAGCCGT
>NW_019734906.1:0-265 GCF_002891405.2 Cryptotermes secundus
CAATTCATGTGTTTAGTCTGTGGACACCATTCTACCCACAGGCCTGTTACTTCAGTTTTCCTAGCTACTGCATAGCTTACGTGTAGTATTGTCGCGTGATCGAGTAACTATAGACGGGTTTTGGATTAGTTACTCGACTTATTGACCACTTATACAACTCGTTACTACACTCCACAAATCTCTATCGCACACAGACTAGTGTTCTCAGTCTCTTACGGTCTCCACTGGTCGTTTTCTGGCAACGGTTTTTAAAACTGTAGCTATA
>NW_019734906.1:307-613 GCF_002891405.2 Cryptotermes secundus
CAAAAGTCTTCTCTGTCTTCACTAGTCGTTTCCTGGTAACAATTTCTAACAGTGGATAATCTTCAGCTTCTGTTCTAACTGCACCAATCAAATTTTCTCGTCACAGTTCTCTCAGTGCTTCAACCGACTAACTCCTAGGCTGGCGGTCATATCATTCCAACCTCCTAGTCTTCACGGACTGACTTTCCGCTATGTATAAGGGGTGGCCTTCTCAGCCCTTGCACCGCGACCAACAGTGGTCTCTTGTGCTTGACTTTACATTAACTGAACTCCCAGACCGGTGTCCTCGTTATATAACCCTTTTGC
>NW_019734907.1:0-843 GCF_002891405.2 Cryptotermes secundus
CTACAGCCCCAATTTGAGCCTTGACCTACCTCCATGAAACTCTCCATTTCACTTCGGTTTACAAGATCTTAGACATTTGGTAGGACTACTTGTGCGGAGAATTAACTCGTCGCAAGATCTCAGCCTGTAAACAAACATAGAAGAAAGCGCACACACACATACACTAAACATCCATGCCCTGAGTGGGATTCGAACCCACGGTCCCGGCTTCCGAAGGAGCGAAGGCAGTACATGCCTTAGACCGCTCAGCTACCGTGACCGACACAGTGTCTAAATACGACATAAATAAATAAATAATTAAACCAAGTCCTAACCTCGGAGCTAATCAAGACAGAAGACAAAATTCTGTATCCTTGTTGGAAATCGAACCCCAGCCATCCAACCATTAGCCACTCACTTTCAAAACCGAGCTGTTAAAATAATATCTTCTAGAGCTGATAGAAAATAGCCCTTTATGCTGACAGGTCTAGAAAACCACATCTAGAATTGAATGGAGTGTGTTTATAAGTCTGTCAGTCTGGAGCACTCTCTCACTGTAATTGAGTAGGCATTAACGGCTTCGATTGTAATTTAAGGAGGAAACAGCTCCACTTATTTGTAATGTGGCACTGCTGAGCAACCATCGGCTTGTGGATGTAGCGCCGGTGAAGACGCTTCAGAAAGAGGAGAAGGCTATTTCTAAACGTTGAAAATACACGTATTTTATTTATTATATCTTTAACTGTATTCCTCTTCACAGAAAAGAGCACGAATGCACCATTTCCTCCGACAAGTAAGTGATATTTTTCTTACGATATCTTCATTCATTCATTCATTCATTCATCTGTAATCTGTCAAGATGAC
>NW_019734908.1:0-309 GCF_002891405.2 Cryptotermes secundus
GCAACGCAAAGCTAGCAAGCTAACAACGAAAGCTAGCAAGCAATAGACGCAAAGCAAGCAACGCAAATCTAGCAAGCTAGCAACGAAAAATCTAGCAATCAAGCAACGCAAACCTAGCAATCAAAATTGTTCAAAATATTCTTTCCACGTATTCATAATCTCTGTTTTATTATTTATTAGAATCCCTCTTTTGTCTCCGATAAATTCTGGTTTTGGTTTGAAACCTTGTTTCATATATTTGATTCGACCGAAGGCATTTTTTTTTTTTTTTTTTTTTTTTTTTTTTTTTTTTTTTTCTTTTTTGATTTT
>NW_019734909.1:0-685 GCF_002891405.2 Cryptotermes secundus
ACGAGTGTTTCTAATACTTGCGTTTGTATTTCGTCCAGCTGTATGTTCCATCACGCTGTCTGCCCACAGCACGTCAAACCCATGCACTGAAGTCCGGGCATACTGAAAAGGAAGGGCTTTGTTGTCCTCAAAGACCCGGACCGGAGTTGTAAACTTTTGACATCATAATTAACTTATTTCTGAAGAGAAACAATTTGCATCGCCGTAACGCTATGGCATTTTAATTTACTGCATAATGAAAGCCCTTGAAGTTCGTATGGCATTCATGCATTCATTCTGTGAATATAAGGTTAGGAACCTGTTGCGAACCACAGTGTGGCATCCATGGTATTTCAAATGACGTCGTCCTATTCAAATGTTATCTAATTAGTGTATCATATTAACGGATACGGTGAAATTAGCCGAAAAGAAGTTCAGGAAATGCTTCTTATCATTCAGTCTGCTTTCTAAGAAGCTGAACCTCAGGATATATAAAAAAAGCATTTTTTTTTTATTTTTGTGAGGTTATGAAGTACGGTTTGTTAACTTATGGCAAGGATAAGAAGCACCAGAATTATAAAAAATGGCTTAAATTTGAATATATGAAATATATACTGGGGTAGTCTACACAACAATATTTCCGAAAAAAAATATATACTGCTGTATCAACATTTGTTTAGTGGCTATTGACGTACATATTTCGACC
>NW_019734910.1:0-431 GCF_002891405.2 Cryptotermes secundus
GTGTATCTGTCCTTGAAACTTTTCACAAATCCTTGCATTCTTTCATCCCTACCCTAGAACATTGTATTAGCAAAACGGGACCAAAAAATGCAGAGCTCGGTTCACACTAGTCCAAAAATAGTGTTAGAACTCACCATGTGAAACAGAAGTGAATGAATATTAAACAACATATAAGCCTCAAAAAAGCCCCGGTTAAGCTGCAAACTGGTTAATCTGCCCCCAGATAATCAAGAGTTGAGTGTACACAGGAAAAAGGTACTATTACTGTTGTGATATAGGTGTATTATATATTAAGAAATTAGATGTTATATGACTATATTAAGAGCTTAGTGGTCTCTTGATCATGTATGTAATTTTATGTTATTTTGATTTATGGAATGTATTGCTGTACTGAATATTTAAAATTTTGACGATGATGACTATCTGATTAT
>NW_019734911.1:0-707 GCF_002891405.2 Cryptotermes secundus
TCTCAGGTCCCGAATAATTTTCAAGCTGAAAACCGACATAACAACGGTCAGCTTCGTTTGTTTCCCCACTTCTTCTCTTTTCTCATCTCTCTCTATTTTATGATCGTAATAAGCCCATAAGTACATCCCTGGTCAAGAGGTTATAAATGCTCAAGTAAATCGTGTATGCAGAAACTACTTACTCAAATAGGATGCCTGAGAATAACAAAGTTTTGGGGCTTCTTGGCCACTGATGTCTGTAACACTCTGTTATTTTATTATTGTATACTACAATTCAAAAGCCGATCACAGTAGCCGCGCTGTCTGATGCATGAACCGTTTTCGCCCGCTCGAACACTGGGATCGTGGGTTCAAATCCCACTCAAGGTATGGATGTCTGTGTGCGTTTATTCTGTTTGCGTTATCCCGTGTGCAGTTAGCGACCTTGTGACGGGTTGATCCACCGTCCAAGGAGTCCTATCGACCGTACAGATTAAGACCCCGAGCAAGCAGCCAAGGTCCACAAGGGCTGTAGAGCTATAGCAGGTAGATATTGTAATTCATAACAATGGTTCAGGGGTGGATATCAGTTTTGTTTGAACATGAATGCTAAAGTTAGAATAAATCTAATAGGAACTCAGAAATGGGACCCAGAATTTTTCAGCAAGATGGGAAGGAATGAGTTTTGGACGGGTGAGTTAGGGGGGTGCATTACTGCCGCTACTAAA
>NW_019734912.1:0-511 GCF_002891405.2 Cryptotermes secundus
ACATGCCTTAGACTGCTCGGCTACCGTGACCGGCGGAGGTAAATATTAGTCTGATAAAATTCCTATCCAGAATGGTCTAAAATAAGGAGATGCCTTATCGCCAGTCCTTTTCAACTTTGCTTTAGAAGATGTCATTAGGAAGGTCCAGGGAAACCAGATGGGACTGAAATTAAACGGGTCACATCAGCTGTTGGCCTATGCTGATGATGTGAATCTACTGGGTGATAATGTAGATACCACAAAGAGAAACACACAGACTTTAATTGACGCAAGTAAAGAGGTTGGTCTAGAAGTAAACACAGAGAAAACTAAGTATATGTTACTGTCTCGTCACCAAAATGCAGGGCAAAATCATGACATAAAGATAGGAAACAGATGTTTTGAAAATTTGGCACAATTAAGATATTTTGGAACAAAGATAACAGATCGAAACCTGATTCAGGAGGAAATTAAGAGGATGTTGAAGTCGGCTAATGCTTGCTACCATTCAGTCCAGAACCTTTTGTCTTCT
>NW_019734913.1:0-1213 GCF_002891405.2 Cryptotermes secundus
TTTGCAGCAGTCGGTCTGCAGGTACAAAAATGAGTGATAGTTAAGTGAAGGATTTTTTTTCCACAGTAAATTATCTTCAGTTCTCTCAGTCACAACACAAATTTATGCGTCTAGGTTGGTGCGTCACACATAATAGAGTATATGGTTCTCATCTGAATTAAAGAAAAATGTTTTTTTTCCCCCTTCTTCTGTGGCATATGGAAGGTAATTACTCTAGTATATTCTGCCATCTGACCAATATGAGATATTGTGTTTGTAGTAGATTCTAAAGGGTTCTGATGATGATGTATAACACTCAGAATTACTGGGTTTTTGGACTTTTTCCATCATTCAATATTCTACAGACTAGAAAACACAACATTTTAGAAACTGGATCTGTTTCCATCTTCAGGTGAAGGGGCAAGACACCTACTCAGTTGGGTCACTTAGAAGGAGCTAACCTTGATCACTGAACAACTCCTGTCAGATTCACACAGCTATTTAATCGCCTGAGACTGGGCTAATTCAGCAGGATGTAACAAGAAAATAGCTCCACACCTGTGTGTGCTCTATCACAATTCTTATTGCATTGGGAACACAGTCTGAGGCAGGGAGTGATGGGGAAGGTCAAATTAACCCAACACACCCTTCACAAGAGGGGTCACATACGGTGGTTCAGATACAGCCTAATAATCACAGCAACTATCTCTCCAGTCTAGACTCTAGCTCCTGAGTCTTCAGAAGAAAGAAGGTGATGCTAATAGACCAAAAGGATATTGTCTAAATACAATTAGTATTTCCAGTCTTAGGTATGAAAGTAACTCTGGTGCCTCTCCAAGCTGATGGAACATTTTGGAAAGCAGTACAAGCTCTAAATGTTTTCATCATTTTGCTGGCTCCCACAACATTTTGAGTAGGCAGAAGAATTGCTTCTCACAGTTATTGAGAATTATTGTAGGGCCATTTTTGTCATCTGGTCAGCTGCTATTTTACTTTACCATGTTGCATTTGTGAACAGGTATACTCTAGCGATACGTTGTTCTTGTTTAGCCATTTTGTATTTACAGTAGACTGTTAGTACTGTCTCAACATAAATCAGATTTGAAAATTGATCCTGATCACTAGATAAATATAGCTTAACTAGGTAAAATATTTAAGAAACAAAATATGAGTAAATAAAGTTACCCTGTTTTGTTCATATGACTTGTGTAAGCAGCAATTTATTAATTATCTT
>NW_019734914.1:0-314 GCF_002891405.2 Cryptotermes secundus
AAATTGTTATTGTTACTTCTAGATACTGTCACCAGTGCATATTGCCCAGATTTGAATGGCGAGGCGATTAGTGAAAAATGAATCGGAAAGGATGTGAAAGGAGGCTGTCATGATCATGGGGGCCGTTATTTTTGAAATATCGAAATAGAAAAAGAAGAAACGATATCTAACGTTAGTAAAAAAAAAAATTGAAATGATTTTTATGAATATTTTCTGTCATATAGAGGCCCAGAACTCCAGGGTGATCCGTAAAATGTATCTCTGAATGCTTTAGATATCGGTTTATTGTCAAAGTTTCTAATGCTCTCCCTCTC
>NW_019734914.1:338-509 GCF_002891405.2 Cryptotermes secundus
CGTCGCCCATAATCTTAACCTAATTTCGGACGGTCTTCCGGAGTTTGTCTGGAACCACATTTCATTTATTCACCTTCCATAAATCCTGTCGAGAGTACATTCTCATGCGGATATGGAGATCGTCCTAATTACAGTTGTCATCCAATAGCATACACATTTGTATAAAATACT
>NW_019734915.1:0-737 GCF_002891405.2 Cryptotermes secundus
ATATTATTTGTCATGAAAGAGGTAAAAAAGAAAGTTTTGGAAATCTAGGAATGATTTTTGCTATATTAGCAATTGGTTTATTAGGATTTGTAGTATGGGCTCATCATATATTCACTGTAGGTATAGATGTTGATACACGAGCTTATTTTACATCAGCAACTATAATTATTGCAGTACCAACAGGCATTAAAATTTTTAGTTGATTAGCAACTGTATATGGTTCACAACTATCTTATAGAGTACCATGTTTATGATCATTAGGATTTGTATTTTTATTTACAATTGGAGGATTAGATTANACAGGGGTAGTATTAGCAAATTCATCAATTGATATTATCTTACATGACACTTATTATGTAGTAGCCCATTTTCACTACGTATTATCTATAGGGGCTGTATTTGCTATTATAGCAGGTTTTATTCACTGATATCCTTTATTTACAGGATTAACTATAAATCCAATATGATTAAAAATACAATTTCTAATTATATTCTTAGGAGTAAATATAACCTTCTTCCCACAACATTTTCTTGGATTAGCCGGTATACCTCGACGATATTCAGATTATCCTGATGCCTATATAGCATGAAATATTATATCATCAATTGGGGCTATAATTTCATTTATTGGAGTATTAATATTCATTTTTATTATATGAGAAAGAATAAGAACAAATCGAAATATTTTATTCTCAACACAAACAAGTAATTCAATTGAATGATTACAAAATATACCA
>NW_019734916.1:0-822 GCF_002891405.2 Cryptotermes secundus
GCAAGCATATAAAAATTAGGAATAATAGTACCATATTACCTTAGAAATTCAGCTGGGTGTTAGTAGTGAAAACATTTCACAGAGTCACATGCCACACCAGTACACAGTCTTTGACACACAACTCGCTGTTTCTGTGGTTTTAATTTCTTTGCAGTTGGTGGAATCTTGCTTATAAAATTTCTTTCTCTTAGACGAATGTCGACCCGGCACTTTGCGTTCTACAGCATCAGCATATTTCACACAGAGTCGGTCAATTAACTGAATTCTGATTGACAATTGATCTATTCTCTTCCTTGTGTTATTCCTACATCTCATCATCGCAATCAGACATTTTCTTTTTGTTCCCTACAGTTTTGCATATTCTCCCAATGGACGTTCGTGCTATTCTCGATTCTGTCATTTACCATAGAATTGAGAAAAGCACAAACATCCATTTTCGGTGTCAAATTCCGAATATGATAAATCTTTGTTCTGATTCGGTTTGAAGTAAATATATTCTCCACTGGTCATGACACACACAGCTGACCACTTCACTGCTCGTGACTGGCCTTGGCAGCTAAAACCAGACTGCACGATGTGTATTTAAAGAACAAAGGGGAACTACAGTAGTACCACTCATATAGTGAACTGCTTATGGATCATTACATAGCAGTCATAACACACTTCTCAAAGTCACAGATTCTCCAGGTGTCTTCTTGAGGTTACAAATTCCAATCTAGAAGCAACACTGGTCAGAATATGCCCCAAGAGAATCAACTTTTCATTTGATCAGAATGTAGGACAGCACACAGTATCAATCTAACATATTTAGCTCATAAGAAT
>NW_019734917.1:0-408 GCF_002891405.2 Cryptotermes secundus
AGCAAAGCAAATAAAGCAAGCTAGAACGCAAAGCTATCAAGCTAGAAACGCAAAGCTACTAAGATAGCAACGCAAAACTAGCAAGCTAACTACGCAAAACAAGCAAGGTAGTAACGCAATGCTAACAAGCTAGCAACGCAAAGCTTCCAAGTTAACGCAAAGCTAGCAAGCTGGCAACGCAAATCTAGCAAGCTAGCAACGCAAAGCTAACAAGTTAGCAACGCAAAACTAGAAAGTTAGCAAAGCAAATCTAGCAATCTAGTAAAGCAAGCAACTCAAAGTTAGCAAACTATCAAATCCAGGCTATCAAGGTAGCAACACAAAGCATGCAAGCTAGCAACGCAATGCTAGCAAGCTAGAAACGCAAAGCTAGCAAGCTAGGAACGCAAAGATAGCAATCTAGCAACG
>NW_019734918.1:0-434 GCF_002891405.2 Cryptotermes secundus
ATTAAAGTTATTTTAGAATTGAGACACCAAGGACGGTATTCGTGAGCATGTCCAGAAATAGTTACTAATTCTGAAGATTTTTAAAGTGTGTTTGGATTTATGTACCCGGGCAGGAGATGAGGCGGAATTTTGGTGCTCTTGGGGAACTTCCAGTTTGATTCTACCCTAATTTTACTTAGAAAGCCTCCCTTTCCCTGCCCTCAGTTCAAGCGGTATAAGTTACTGTAAAAATGGACTCTCCGAAAAACTAATGGTGACTATGCAGCTTGTTCTGCACTAAATGACACCCATATGCGAACATGGACTGAGAGGGCATTGTGGTTGTACTTCTAGTTCTGTGCTGTCAGTAACAAAAATATATTGTCTGCCATCATCTGAGAAAATTAGTATATTTTTCAATTGTTTTAGTTGTGATAAGCCGACGAGCAAATACA
>NW_019734919.1:0-1080 GCF_002891405.2 Cryptotermes secundus
TATTATTGTATCCAGTTTTATTAGTACTGCAGTTCAGTGGTGTATGTTTAGCCATGTATTTGTCTGATGATTGCTTTTAATAGCTGAAACATGTAGCAGAGCCAAACTAGGCACTGTCCTTGATATATTTGTGTTGTGACGGTATTAATAAAGAAATTGTATATTATAACACAACAGGATGCATGAAATGAAAATTATAAATGCATGGGTCTTGCTGGTTGCCTCCTTGGCTCACTGTTTGACTTCCGAAATGGCGGTGTACTGCTGCCGGACTACGTGACGTCACATCCAGGAATGTAGTACCGTTCAGTTCTTTGGGTTAAGCCCAACGTTCATTAAGAACGTTACGTTTCGGAAATTTGTTGTTACCTTGACGATTGTCCGTGGTTTGAGGGCAGCCTTAACGAGGGCCTAGCTGAACAGGTTTTCTGTGATCTGTTTAGCTGAAGAAGGAAAAGAGGATCTATTTCTGAAACGTGGTTATTTTAATAAATTCACACTTTAGAAAATAGCCTAAGATAATAATTTCAAAACCAGTTTCCTACTGTCAAAATTTACATAGAATACTGTCACATGTATGTGTGACTATAGACGGGGTATGAATTGATGAATAGATTTATTGATCACTTACAGGTAGTAACTACAGATAACTACAACATTATTGCTTATTACCAAACTACATATCATTCCACAGTTAGTCTTCTCAGTCTGTTTCACTAGTCGTTGCTTGGCAACAGCTCTCAACAATGCCTATTCCTCTGCAGTATTTTCACTGGATGTTTCCTGGTAATGAATCTTTAACAAAGGAGATTCCTCAGCCTCCTCGGTCACTTCTGCCTCCGGTGGTCAATACTCCACACCTGAACCCACCGACCAACCAACTACTTCACCTCACTCATAGTCAGAATTACTTTATGACTGGCAGGTTACCGCCAATGATTTGTCTTGGCGACAAGCGCCTTGAAACTCACGACCAGTAATTTCATTTTCCAACTGAACATTTTCAATTATAATACTGTCGCGTATCGGGCGTTTATCGCGACAAATAACTTCACGTCGTATTTAATATAGCGAATTTTA
>NW_019734920.1:0-607 GCF_002891405.2 Cryptotermes secundus
TAACTCTAATTGACGAAGAGTGTAAATTATTAAGTTCCTCGTTCTGCAGATTTCTCCAGCCTCCCGTCACGTCATCCCTCGTCGGTCTAAATATTCTCAGCACCCTCAGTATGTGCTCCTCCCTTAATAGCAGAGACAAGTTTTACACCCATACAGAACCACAGGCATAATTATGGTTTTGTTTATTCTAACTCTTGCGTTTTTAGTCAGAAGACGAGAAGACAAAGGCTTCTGGACTGAATTCAATCTCGTCTTAATTTCCCCCTGAATCAGATTTTGATTTGTTACTGTCGTTCCCAAATATTGAACCTTGCGACGCTTTCAAAGGATCTGTTAGGTCTCCCCAAGGAAACGTCGAGTTAGTACCACAAGTCAGGCCATGACCGTTTCCTTTTACATCCTTACCCATTTATATTCACTAGTCATCCTACCAGTTAACGCTGCATAAGTTGGCCATGGCACATACTGTATAGCACTATTGACATCTGTGTTGTGTTACACCATAATCAGCTTGTTCGAAGCCTTGCGAACTCGAAGGTGAGCAGATGCCAGCACTGCTGATGTTTCGGTAAGGTTGTTGACTAACGAGAAGTCAAGCTCAGTGGTC
>NW_019734921.1:0-497 GCF_002891405.2 Cryptotermes secundus
TAATTATTCGGCGAGTAGTAAGCTAAATTTTATGTGGATCCTCATTATGCTATCTTCTTGAACTTCATATAAGTTTATCCCTTTGCCGTGCAAATATTCTCTTCAGCATCCCGATCTCAAACATCCTCAGTTCGTGTTCGTCCCTTAGTATCAGAGATACTTTTCACAATCATAGCAAACTACAGGAGAAACTGTACTTTTTCATATTTTAATTGTTATGCTTTTAGACGAGAGACGAAAAGACAAAATGTTGTGCACTGAATTGTAGGAACGTTTGCCCGAAATGGAACTGCTCTGAATTACCTCATGGATCAACTTTGATTTGTTACTGTCGTTCCCACATACTGTAACTTTGCCACTTTTTCAAATGACCTATTAGCTTTTTTTGTATTATGATTTTGCCCTTCATTTTGGTGACGAGAAATGAACATAGTTCATAGTTGAAGGTGAAGTGGCCAGTTCTATGAACAAACCGATGGCGTGGCGATGGGCTCGCC
>NW_019734922.1:0-191 GCF_002891405.2 Cryptotermes secundus
AAATCTAATTTTACATATTTTCTCAAAAATGACTTATCGCACCAAACAACTCTTAGACTACACGAAATAGCACCCCCCCCCAACCAAATTAAAATCTACAGCACTTTTTCGTTATTTAACGATGCATTCAGTATCGGGACTAATAGAATCGGATAGTAGAATGACTGATGAAATGGGAAAAGATTTGGAAG
>NW_019734922.1:419-501 GCF_002891405.2 Cryptotermes secundus
ATGAATATTTAGCTGTATCTGCTTAACATTACTTCGCAACATCTGTAAGCAATAAACAGATACACCGACATCGCAAATAAGA
>NW_019734923.1:0-1093 GCF_002891405.2 Cryptotermes secundus
TTCAGGGGAACTGCAGGTACCACGAACAGCTGTGCATAAGGTTCTCCAAAAGCGGTTGTGTCTCTATGCGTACAAGGTGCAGATTCTGCAGGCACTGAAACCAGAGGACAACCCATGACAACAGAATTTTGCTTGTGACATGCCTGACCGAATCGGCAGAGACCTCAACATTCTGACAAGCATCATATTTTCCAAGGCCAATTTGGTGTCTCTAGTGCTGTAAGGAGACATAACGCTCAGATATGGTGATCACGGCAGCTGCACAGCGTCATGGAACATGAGCGAGATAGCCCGAAAATGGACGTTTGGTGTGGCGTCATGCGCAACATGATCATAGGATCGTTTTCCTTTGCAGAGAAGACTGTCACAGATAGCTGATACCTGGACATGCTGCAACTCTACGCCTTTCCTCAGCAGGAACACCTGCAGCCATAAGACGGAGCTCTACCCCACTGGTCGCTAGACGTGCGGCGTTTCCAGGCCGTTGGGTAGGACGAGATGGTCCATCGAATTGGCCTCCAAGTTCCCCTGACATCACGCCGTTGAATTTCTTCTGTGGGGCTACGGTAAGGACAGAAATTACGCCATTAAAGTGCGAGACTTCGAGGGCTCCGGACCCGGATTTTGGGAGCTGTCGGAACCATCACACCAGATACATTGTAGCGGACCTGGACGGCACTCCATTGCAGACTAGATAGCCCACGTGTCACTAAAGATGCTCACGTAGAATTCCATTTATTTTTAAATTAAACTTTGTGTGTTGTGACTCATATTTCTCAATAATTTGTTCATATCCTGGATTTTCTGAAAGAATGCTGTGTACTTTTTCCTCTAATACTTCAACAACTCTTCCAGGAACCGAATTCAATTTGGCAACAGTGGTTTTGAACACACTTAACGACTGATACAGTGTAGTATTTCTATTGCTTGCCTCCAGTGAGGAAATGGCGGATGGAGGATGAGAGAAGTGAGCAAATATATAGGATAGATTACTTTCTAGTTATGCGTTTTTCAGTACATCTTAGGCAATTTGAATTGATGCTGCACTTTTGGGATGAAATGTATTTACGACATTTCTTACTTTTTTTTAATT
>NW_019734924.1:0-429 GCF_002891405.2 Cryptotermes secundus
TGAAGCTCTGAGCTGGATATGAAACCCAAGAATCACTTATATGTACGATCAGCATTAACTACAAAATTTAAATTACAAGGTCATCATAATCAGCATGGGAAGAACTAAATCCAGTAAGTAATTCTAACTTAAAGCTCTGAAGAAATAGATCTGCCTCTGTAGTAAATAAATATAAATCTAAACGATGTATGCACGATCATAAAAATACTACTTTGGATGTATGCAAACCAAACTGGATACCTCTAACATTCTTGTTCTAAAAACTTAAGGTTCAAGTAACCCACATATCCTACCAATTTCACTTTTGCTCACATTACTGCTCCTACACACGTGTATTTATTTTAATAGCAAACCATTTTTATTGCATATAATAATGACAAGAAAACGAGTAAGAAGATGCTGGATGACCTTGGGGACAGAAGAGGATAC
>NW_019734925.1:0-408 GCF_002891405.2 Cryptotermes secundus
TATCTATGCGTTGCTATCTTTCTAGCTTTACGTTGCTAGCTTGTTCCTTAGCGTTGCTAGCTTCCTAGCTTTGCCTTGCTAGCTTGCTATTTTTGCGTTTCTCTCTTGCTAATTTTGCGTTGCTAATTTGCTAGGTTTGCGTTGATAGTTTTCTTTTTCTAGCTTGCTACCTTGCTAGCATTCTTTGCTAGCTTGTGGCTTGGCGTTGCTAGCTTGATAGATTTGCTTTGCTGCTTGCTAGCTTTGCTTTGCTAATTTGCAAGCTTTGCTTTGCCATCTTGCCAGATTTGCGTTGCTAACTGGCCAGCTTTGCGTTGCTAACTTGCTAGCTTTGCTTTGGTAGCTTTGCAGCTTTGCTATGCAAGCTGGCTAGCTTTGCTTTGCTAGCTTGCTAGCTTTCCTTTTCTA
>NW_019734926.1:0-476 GCF_002891405.2 Cryptotermes secundus
TAACTTCGCCGACAAGCGGCGGTCGCTCGGTCGGTATAGTTGCTTCCGGACTACAGACCATGGATTTTTTTTTTGCATAAGTTAATGGCGTAGGGTTGATAGTGGTTTTTCTCTATTCGTGTTTTATGATATCCACAGAACGGCGTGTCTCATTACAGGAAGTAAGTGCTTCACGATGTTCATGGTGAGACAAGCATCGCTTCGTGAAGGCGAAACTCTTGCATTCCATCCAGCAGGCTGGTCTCGTTATCGTGTATGTCACGTATTCGGGAGGTGCTAGTTGGATTACCCTGACTGTACGTGGTTTTCCTCAGACCGTACAGCGGAATGGTAGAATACTGCCTTGGAAGAGGCTGATATTCATCTTCATGTTTTACAGTCTATTCGATGTTGAGTGGCCTCTGAAATTCATTTTCCGTTGTGNATATCCGTTCTCAGATCTCAGCGGGCAGCTTAACGCTTCATATGGCCCCTCT
>NW_019734927.1:0-643 GCF_002891405.2 Cryptotermes secundus
ACACATTGGCCAGTGTAGGGAGAAAAAGCAGTAAAGTAAAAATGTGAATTACAACTGTATTAATTGACGATGGTCAGGAAGGTCGAAACGTGTTGTAACATGTAGAAGTGCAATTATACACAGCTATTGCGGTGAGTGGACATAATCACTGACTCATGAAGCTGAGCCCTTCTTGAGAAGATGCCAATTGTGCAGCTACTCAAGAACTTCCCAGCATTTTATGGAACCCGAAGGTTCATTCCCGTGTTCACAAGAGCCCTTCACGGGTCCTTATCCTGAGCCACACCCAATTTTCTTTGGCTTAGGTCGATTATCCAAGGAATCCGACCAGGTCCGAGGCTTTTTGTGATCTTTGGTAACAAGCGGTGATGAGATGTTAGCTCCACGCTGAATTCCCAAGCTGGAGGACCACCCCTTGTCGGCTGTCCGCGATTGTTTATTCAATATATTTGCAGCTACTCTCCATACCGGGAGGGCGTCTCCTCCATCCTCAACCTGAGGACGCGCCATGCTGTGGTGACAAGGGACCAACCTAACATGGATTGAATATAAATGGTATGTTATAATCTTGTAAGTTGAAAAATGTTCCTGAACATTTTCCATGATAAAAATTTCAACGTCGGAAATATTCAACATGAAGGTC
>NW_019734928.1:0-388 GCF_002891405.2 Cryptotermes secundus
CTTCGTTTCTGTGGCGTTTTGTCTCCCATTTTAGCACAGGCATTTATTTGTGTTGTTGATGGACGCTAGGCTGGTTAATAGGAAGTGCGAAGTAGGCTGGTGTGACCTATTTTGAGATTGGACTGAGCACGACGCGATAACGCACGCGTTGTTAGTGAACACCTCCCCTCGGTGACGCAGTTATGGGCTGGACAACTGAGGGGTCGGTGTTCGAATCCCGGTAGGGTCAAGATTTTTCACTTTTACAGTCGTCCAGGCCGGCTCTCGGGTCCACCCAATCTCCTATGGGTACCGGGAGCTCTTTCCCGGGGGTAAAGTGGCCGGGACTTGAAGGTGACTACTCCTCTCAAACAAGTGCCGAGATCAAGTAAATGTGGATCTGTACATC
>NW_019734929.1:0-347 GCF_002891405.2 Cryptotermes secundus
CGTTGCCGCGGGAACGTGTTTAACCAGCCGTTGCCCAGAAATGGTAGTTTTTTTTACAGAGTCACCGCTTAGCAACGGGTCTATAAGCCACAAGAGCATACTACACCAGACATATTAGAACTAAAGACTGTTAGCTCTTTCCTGGCCTACTAGTAACTTACGTTTATGCAATATGTTAACGCTTCAAAATTTATTGCTTTGACAAACCGAATTTTCTTAATAATATTGATGTACCTCACACGAAATTATCATATGTACCTGTAAGGGTAACTTAAGCGGTCTCCGTAGTCTAGAGGTAACGTTCCCACGTCATGACTCGTGGTACGCGGGTTCAAATACCCGTCGGA
>NW_019734930.1:0-393 GCF_002891405.2 Cryptotermes secundus
AACTGACTTAATCCTTCCAGCCGCACTACGGCCCTGGGGTCTACTCATCCTCTAACAGAAATTATTACCAGGAATCTTCCTGGAGGGTAAAGAGCGGCCGGCGCATAAAGCTGACAATCTTCCTTGATATCTCCCCGCTATCTGTGAGCCGATTGTCTATAAAATGTGTGACCCTCAACGTCTCACAACCCTATTGGCCTTCACGGCCTCTTACAGGGACGGCTTCACGTTTTTACGGCAACAGGCCTGCAGCTAACCTTGTACTGGATAACAGGCATAGATCTTCTGCGGCTTGAAGTTTGCAAATATCATTAACGAATGAAATAGACATTTATTTTAAGGGACAAACTTTGGGGGGTTTATCACAGAATGACCAAGCAAACAAAAAAAAAA
>NW_019734931.1:0-1019 GCF_002891405.2 Cryptotermes secundus
ATATATATATATATATATATATATATATATATATATACACACATATAGTACATATATAATATTTGAGGTTCTCACAGCGGTGGTTATGAAAAGTTCTGTCTTCTGGGTTAGAACGCTGTGTTCTCTATTGAAAGTCAAACGAGATTTCGGAGGAAAAAATCGCCTCCATTTTCAGGGTCGAAGAATGAGCCAAGAAAGAAATCAGAGCTTGCCACTTGCGTCACGCTTTCTTGCTTGGCTTATAATTAGAACCTGAAGATGGAGGCGACATGTCCATTTGAAACCTCTGTTGTCCTCAGAAGACAGAGCTCTAAAAGAGCGCCTATGGAAACTTGCGCAAATTTGAATGCAGAAGACACACTACTTTCATAGAAGTGAAGACAGTCGCTCCTTGAAGGAAACGTCCAGACGTTTCAGTTTTGCTGTCAATCTTTCAGCTACCTCACTTCACGACGGAAGGAGTGAACTTCACAGTGCTGGTAGCCCGCGTATGTTCGATCCGCAGCTTCAGGTTGACATATGTCATGCTCTCTCTGTGTGACAGGTTCTGACGCCTGCAGATTCGTGTATTTAGGATTCAAATTGCCACAAGAGGCTATGCTCTCACTTGAAAGCGATATGCATCCAACATGCTAAAACCGCGTACTGGAATACATTGCAGATATTTCCGTAAGATCTATGACAAGATGAGAGTCAAGCTGATGTACATTCCTAGTAGGTTAAGTGGGTGTCGGTATAAGGACTGGAACATTGGAACATCGAGGAAACAAGGTTCGATTCCCGGCAACGGAAAGAGAGTTTTCTTTTCTCCACATAGTCCACACCGGTTCTGAGAATTGTTCAATCTTCTGTACAGTGGATAACGGGGGATCTTTCCCCAGATTAACGCGGCTGGGACCTGAAACTGAATATTTACTTGCATCTAGTGCCGACCTAAGAAATCGCGGAGTGTTACTTTCATTCCCCATACGCCTCAATTCCTTGCTGCTTCATTTACTAAGGGCGGGTAATTCAGGTTT
>NW_019734932.1:0-478 GCF_002891405.2 Cryptotermes secundus
GAATGCTGTGTCTTTGGTCGTCGTTTATTTTGACTTCCGACACCCCGAACAAGCTGAGAGATAAGAATATGACGGGTTACATTCAGAGCGGGAATATTATGAGGTGGTAAATTTGAGAGTATGGTTAATTTATATAATATTAGTTCCAGGTAGTAGGCTCGCCGTAGCGTAGTTGGTTGGGGCACTATGCTGTAAGCCGAAAGGTCGCGGGTTCAAATTCATATGAGGTGGATTTTTTCAATTGACCTAATCCTTCCAGTCACACTATGGCCCTGGGTTCAACTCAGTTTCTAACAGAAATGAGTACCAGGAATCTTNAAGGGCGGCCGGCGCATAAGGCTGACCTCACCTCTAACTGTGGGCTGACTTGGTAGAGAATATGTGGGAGCCTCGACGTCTCACAACCATATGGACCTTCACGGCCTGCTACACGGATAGCTTTACCATTTTTATTGTTTCTAGGTAAGAGAGATGAAGC
>NW_019734933.1:0-481 GCF_002891405.2 Cryptotermes secundus
AAATGTTCGATGGAAGGAGTCGGTGGTTCACTCGATTTACTGACTTTCTGCCACCTATACACTGAAAACGTGAAAACTGTTAGCAGTTATTTGTTAATTTAAATTACTTATTAATTCCTGGTTTATTCAGCGACTAATTCAGTTGCTAACAGTACATAGCGCCGGTCACAGTGGCAGCATGGTCTAAGGCACTAGCTGTCTTCGCTTGCTCGAACCCTGGGATCGTGGGTTCGAATCCAACTGAACGCATGGATGTCTGTGTGTGAGTATATTCTGTGTACATGTCGTCCTGTGTGTAGGATGCGGATTTACGAGGGGCTGATCACTCGTCCAAAGAGTCCTACCGACCGTGTAAGAAGACTACGAAACTGAAGAAGAGGTCAGGGCCCAACAAAGTGCTGTAGAGCCACTGATGAATGAGGAAGAGTACACGGTGTCGATAAGTAGGGTGATTATTGAATAATGGCTTTGGTCGAGGGAC
>NW_019734934.1:0-376 GCF_002891405.2 Cryptotermes secundus
AGTGCACAGAAATCCGATTAATCTTTGTTCTTCATTATTCGATAATATATGTAACGTTGTTGGGTTTAGAACTTGGATCTACCGGAAAATAAGCGGAACGCATTGGACGAATATGCACTGAACAAGTTCAAGACAGGGGTCACAGACCTACCCATGCAGAGACATGCGTTTGATAGTCAAAGTAGCATCACTGGATATGGCAAGCACCCTCTGAATATGCATACAGAATTCGATGTGTATTCAATGTAATAGAACAGAGAATGTGCTTAATTTTGTAAGATTTGAGGTTTTCACGGCGGTGACAATGAAGAAAGCAGTCTTCCGGGATTTGGCACCGTGTATGTGTGATGTTAACCGACGTTTCGGAGGAACGTAT
>NW_019734935.1:0-781 GCF_002891405.2 Cryptotermes secundus
TTACGACCTATTACAGAGATAGATTTTCTTGCTCTTTAAAGTAATGATAATTAGGTTTTGAAGCTCGCAATTTAGGGAATCTTTCATCATGTTGATTCTAATGAAGTATTTTATGTGTTCCTTTTATACATCCCCTGGTACGTAAAAGGTAGCATGCTAAATATTATCGCTACACTATCATGAAAGGGTGGAATGCTTGTTATGTAAAATTTAAATGTAGTCGAAAAGAATATAATTAGATAGCAGTATTTATCTTAAACTGACAAAGATAAATCACACTAATACTTTAATTCTTCTTCTCCTGTTCTACTGATCATACTTTTGACCTGTTATAATACAGAATTGCCTTCCGAACTACAAATCTTACAGAAAATTTATAGAATTCCTTGGTTTGGAGATCGGAGTATCGCAATGCCTCTAACTATAGAGGACAACAAAAGACAAAAGAAATATATAGTCCATACACAGCAATTCGAAACCGCGAGCTCAGTTCTCAAGCGGTAGGGGAAATTACGCGCCTTGAACCTCGAGACAACTGAGATCTGTCTTGTTTGAATAATAAAATATTGTTGTGTACAGTAAATGTGACATCGTATAGAAATACTTACAAATGTTGACATGAAAGTAAATGAGGTAGAGGCGAAAATATCGAATGTTGAGATAAGAAGGAAATGCGACGGAAACACAGGACGAGAAGGCAAACAAAGGAAAGTTTATGCGCATTTCGCATTAAGATGAAGGTTTTTTAATTGTAATAACATATTAATTTCTTTACCTTTAT
>NW_019734936.1:0-400 GCF_002891405.2 Cryptotermes secundus
TTTATTTCCTTCGCTCACGCTTTACACACATTACAATCATCACAAATTGCAGGCTTACAATAACCGCTTACAATATTCCGGTGATACTGGACCCAGACGGATATTCCGAAGGCTTCCTCTCCGATGGCTGTTCCGCGACTGACTTCTTCGAATGCTATCCCTAGGCGCACTGTTTCTCGCTGAAGCCGGGCTATCTATAACCTTGCCCGCTGTTAGGCAATAAACCCTCCGTTATAACCATGGAGACTCCTGTTAGAATTACCATGGAGCAATTGTTGTCTCACCTGTAACGGTCTATTGTAGCGTTTCCATAGAAGTTACTCCTCGGGTTTGCCGACACGTTACACTATGATATCCCTGTTGATATCCCGGTATATCCAATGGTTTTAGATTTCCCTAT
>NW_019734937.1:0-447 GCF_002891405.2 Cryptotermes secundus
TACGAGCTGGACGATCCGACAGTCAGGGTTCGCTTTCAACAAATGGCACATACTCGTATATTCATTTTCTCAGAAGAGTCCAGATCAGCTCTGAACCCAACCAGCTTCCAATCCAACGGAGATCAGGACGGCTGTTTCGGAGTGGAAAAATAAGTCAAGGCATGACCAGCTGTAGAAGCCTGCATTGACAGGTGTCCTGTGTATATCTTACGTAAGTATTATTCATTGCAGTAAAATGACAAAGTGTGCATGGTGTCCACAAAATACAAATGTCATTACCTGGACGCTGCGTGAGTGCGGGTATTGTCATGCGGAATTACGTTGAAACAAATGTGGCACGTAATCAGAAATACCAAACCCTCCTCTCACTAAAGAAGACACCATTTCCAAACACATAAGAGGTTTTGGAATTAATATAAATTAGGTCACAGGTCCCGACGGGGCTCG
>NW_019734938.1:0-513 GCF_002891405.2 Cryptotermes secundus
GGGGAGAAGCCGTTTTGTTGTGTTGTATGTAAAAAGTCATTCAGTGTGCAAGGTAATCTGAAGAGGCATCAGTGCATACATAGTGGGGAGAAGCCTTTTTTGTTATGATGTATGTAAAAAGTCATTCAGTACGCAGAATGATCTGAAGGGGCACCAGCGCATACATATTGGGGAGAAGCCGTTTTGTTGTGTTGTATGTAAAAAGTCATTCAGTACGCAGAATGATCTGAAGAGGCACCAGCGCATACATAGTGGGGAGAAGACTTTTTGTTGTGATGTATGTAAAAAGTCATTCAGTACGCAGATTGATCTGAAGAGGCACCAGCGCATACATAGTGGGGAGAAGCCGTTTTGTTGTGATGTATGTAAAAAGTAATTTAGTCAGCAGAGTAATCTGAGGACACATCAGCGCATACATAGTTGGGAAAAGCCGTTTTATTGTGATGTATGTAAAAAGTCAGTCAGTCGGCAGAATGATCTGAAGCGTGAGCGCATACATAGTGGGGAGAAGCC
>NW_019734939.1:0-673 GCF_002891405.2 Cryptotermes secundus
CAGTTGGTGGAATGAAGTTTGGCAGGGGAAACCGAAGTACTCGGACAAAATCTGCCCCCAGCGCCATTTTGTCCACCACAAATCCCAACTGATCAAAACTACAACTTACTGACACAGAAATTTTCTCTTTTTCGAAGAAGAAAATTTAAAATAAAAGCAATAAAGTGACCCAATGTAGGACGCCCACAGTTAGGATTGGTTGACCAACATACTTTGTAAGAGAACGAAACAGACATAGCACGGTCTAATCATTGAAGAAGAAAAAGATGTAGATGATGATGATAATGATGATGATGATGATGATGTGTAAGGAAGGTCATATACACTAGATTATGACTCGATGTATCACAAAAATATTTTCTGAGTGTACAGTGCACACATTTCTACACTGGGACTCTAAATTATGGAATTAAGCACCATGCCATAGAGGTATATTGTGGAGTGGAGTTATAGTTCCACTGTTTCCGACCTCCGTATTATATGGAAGTTAGTGTCACGTTTCATGTCCCTGCTGCTTTACCCCTGTGGACAGGAGGCGGGGTGGGTCTCACACCCGGTCTGGATGCCATGGAGAAGAAAGAACCCTCTTTCCCCTGACAACTGAATGCCAATCGCGCAGTTCGTACCGACTGTGCTATTCTAGCTCTTTAAATTCAGTACGTCTCACTACACA
>NW_019734940.1:0-469 GCF_002891405.2 Cryptotermes secundus
GGTCGCGTATCCATAACCGAGAAACAAGGGAACGATTTCACTGACGACAAAGATTTTTCGTGATAAAATTATGCCGTTGGAGGGCAGCATAATGCCGTAATAAGTGATATTCATTAATCATTTATATTCCCGGGGGGATTCGCAAACTCTTGAGATGGGAGCGGCGTTCTCGTCACAATCTAAGCTATCACGTAGCAATATAACCTCGGAATATAAAAACAGAAATTTATATTATGGGTGGAAAAACAGTTAAGAAGCTCAATTTTATACATAACGTCATATTTCGACTTATATTCCACGTTACGAGAGTCCCATATTACGTTCGTTTACATAGCAGCATCGTAAATGACGTCACTCTTAGGTGTGCGCAATGAACTACTGAGCACCCACATGTAAACCAGGGGGTTGGCTCTTGGATCTCTGATGCTATATAAGTGGACGGCAGAACGGCTACCAGAGAGTTCTAATG
>NW_019734941.1:0-505 GCF_002891405.2 Cryptotermes secundus
TCACGGTCTGTAGGATTCCTTGGACGGGGGATCAGTCCATCGCAATGCCTCTACGTAAACACAGAATAAACGCACACACAGACATCCATGCCTTGAGCGGGATTCGAACCCACTATCCCAGCCTTCCAGCGAGAGAAGACAGTTCATGTCTTAGACCTAGAGACCACTGTGATCGTCTGCATTATATTGTTAGAATAATTACTAATATGGCTGAGCACTGGATCTCAAGACAGATTTTTCGTGGTTTTCATCAGTCCGTCCATGGAATGTCTTTGCGTCTTGTGACAGAGTGCAAGTGATTCATTCAAAAACTTCTCTGTACGCAATTCAAGATTATCATCACAATTCAGTCGCCGCTTTCGCAGGGGCACGCGGTAGCGTAGTTGGTTGAGGCACTATGCTATATAAGCTGGAAGGTCGCGGTTTCGTGTCCCGATTAGTTGGATTTTTTTTCCAATTGACCTAATATTTCCAGCCGCACTATGGCCCTGGGGTTGACTCAGTC
>NW_019734942.1:0-410 GCF_002891405.2 Cryptotermes secundus
ATAATAATTATTGTGGGATATCACTGCTAACAATTTCATACAAAATTATCCTTTATCTTTCCCCCAAGTTTATGTCTATAAATAAGTAAAACCAGAATTTTCATGTGCAGATGTGGATTTCAGCACTCCGTTTATCTGTGCCCATCGGCGATGACAGGTGTTGGTCGGTTGCTTATTTTTTAAAGTAAGGCAATTTTGTCAGCAAGCGTTACTTTTCTCCTAGGCATGTATGTGGGGATCTAAAATTTTAAACCAGAAAATTTCTGCACATGCCCATAGTAGACTCAAATGCATCCACTGCCTGAGAGGAACTATAACTAGGTGGTCATTTATACTGACTGAGTCAGTGACTTACTGATCACACGGTAATCACAAGTGTGCCATGTGACAGCTACTGGCCCAATTAAACG
>NW_019734943.1:0-557 GCF_002891405.2 Cryptotermes secundus
GGACACAGAAGCTAAAGCTGTTTATCTCGTAGTGCCCACCTATCTGTCTGTCTATGGCTCTACAGCCCTATGTTGGACTTTGGCCGCTTTTCAGCTTCTTGATCTTTTACACAGACGGTAGGACTCCTTGGATAAGGGATAAGCCCGTCGCAAGGCCTCTACTTATCCACAGAACAGAACAAACACAGATTAAACGCACACGGACATCCATGACTAGAGTGGGCTCCGAACCCACGGTCCCAGTGTTTGAGCGGGCGAAGGCACTTCATGCCTTACACCGTGCGGTCACTGTGATAGGCCTTAGTGCCCACGGCACTGGCCATGCGAGGTGGGAAAACAAACGGATGTTGTTACGTTTAGTGAACAGGACAATGGTAATATAAAACAAGGAATATGACTACATGGGCTGCATGACCAAGGTGTTGGAGATCGAGTCCCTGTAGGGGTACGATTTTTCTTTTCTTTACATTGTCCACATCGTTTCTATGGCCCACCCAGCCTCCTATACAATAGGTACCGGGGGCTGTTTCCCCGGTGGAAAAAGCGGCAGGGGCGTG
>NW_019734944.1:0-717 GCF_002891405.2 Cryptotermes secundus
ATGTTACTTTCTATGTCACATTAACTGACTGTGATGCATTCTCTTACCCATAGCAAGTGGAGGTTATAACAACGCATTATGGAAGAATCTTAATACGATATCTGATTGCATAGACGCATTGAATAAACTAATTTGTCACAGAGCGCGCTAGTACAGAACTCGATATCTCTACTCCTACTGTACTCCTACTCATTACGTGCAGTCTCTGCAGAATGTGTTAAGTCGTACAGATGTTCCCCGGTGTGGCCCCCCCCCCATAGGGCGCAATGTCTGAAGCATCTGCGAAGGTAAAGTAGTGATATAGATTGTTAATTCAAGTTACCATATTGCGTTTTCAGTACATAATGAGAAACACAATAGCCATACGCGAGATATCGTTGAACACACAGGCCTCTGCAGTCACTTCAATCTTTAATGCAACCCTGTTCACAATCTCTCTTTCATTTAAAATAGCATTTAAATTGCAGTCAGCTGCTACATGTTTCGGTCCTACTTGGCAACTGTTCTTTTTTTTTAAATAGTCACATTGCACTATTTCTCAAGTCAAAATATTTGAATTCGATTCTATATTTACTCGTTGACATTAAAATACATTTGAAGAAAGCAGTCTTCTGGGATGTGGCACCGTGTATATGTGGTGTTAACCGAGGTTTCGGAGGAACATATTGCCTCCATCGTCAGGGTAGAAGGAAAAATAAGAAAATCCGCAAGCGAAGA
>NW_019734945.1:0-440 GCF_002891405.2 Cryptotermes secundus
CGTGGAATGAGAGTAATTACTGGAAGTTTATTTGTAAGTTACTGTCGGCTTTGCTGTAATAACTTTTGTACTTAATGAAAGTAAGTGCTTTGTCCAGGAAATGAAAAAAAGTTACTTGGAATATGCATCGCGTATATGTTAAGACGTTTCAAAACGTTTCCTCATCTTGTGAACTCAGACAAAATAAATTGTGTGTACCTTATGATGTGCAGTGTTTTAATAATCATACAGAATGTAACAAAAATGGTTGCTTCATCTTCTAAGAAATCGCACTCATAAGCAGGAATTGTCATTGTATTCTACTCTGGTTTGGATGTCTTTGATAGTTGTCAATTTATTCTTGACAGTAGAAGAGAGCTAATTTTCATGACACATGTGACCATATTTTTTTCCTCGGCACTACAGCCCCAGTGGGCCTAGGCATACCCCCATGAACTTCT
>NW_019734946.1:0-914 GCF_002891405.2 Cryptotermes secundus
CTGTCTGAAAATTGTGCTGCGGCCTATACATGCGTAAATATGGTACACTGTGATCACACATGGTCATCATAGCTCTGTATCCTAAAGCAAGCAGACTCAGTAAAAACCCTCCAAAATTATTTTCTTTACTCTATCTTAATAGTGCCTTTGCATATGCAACTCAGTCTCCCAAGTGATCTGCTCCTCTCAGGTTATCCACTCAAAACTTTGTATGCATTTCTCACTCTAGCATGTGTGCTACATGACTTACCCACACCGGTCTTCTTGAAATGATCCCTCTCCCAAATAAAATACCAAACTCTTATACTGTGTACACCAAGTGTAAGAAACTCCCCAGATGGACTCAAAATATTTAGATTCTCTGGGCATGAGAACTGACATATGACAATAAATTACTGTCTGCGCACACAAGCACAGGACACTCACAATCCTTCCTCACAGCAGGAAATACTTCTTCAGCTCTGCAGTACAATTCCTAGCACCCTTGTTGCAAGAGAATGCAAATATATTTTGTAACACTGAAACTTGTTTATCACATGATAAATATTTTGCAGGATTCATTGGAACTTGTTTACAAAGTCCAGTAATTTAAATTCTTGGTTCGAATAAGTGTACCAGTAAATAACTGTGAACAGTTCTGTAACTATGTAAGGTTATTTGCTACTATAGAACTTCTCTGAAAAACTGTTCAGTTTGCACAGTATTTAATTTCATCTATATTAGATCTACTTAAAAGGAAATGGAAGTGGTACAACATAAGCAACAAGCAAGAAACTGTAAGTGTCTAGAGAAACTTCAGAAAAAGATCTTCAAAGTCTAGTAAGCAGCACAGTGGAGCTGTTTCATGCGTACACACATACAGGAATACAGAGATGAGAAAGACAATTGGCATTTCTACACATTTGTGATATCTG
>NW_019734947.1:0-267 GCF_002891405.2 Cryptotermes secundus
GGACTCGAACCCGCGACCTTCTGATTTGTAGCATAGCCCCTCAACCAACTACGCTACCGCGTGTTCCCTCATCCGTCTGTATTTTGGAGTAATAGTTCATGTTGATCAGATGTTCTGTATTTGTCAGGTACTGGAAAGAAATTGAGAATGACAGTGCATCAGATGAGAATGGCTGTGTCTTAGGAACAGTCTTCTTCTTCTTCTTCTTCTTCTTCTTCTTCTTCTTCTTCTTCTTCTTCTTCTTCTTCTTCTTCTTCTTCTTCTTCT
>NW_019734947.1:382-642 GCF_002891405.2 Cryptotermes secundus
ACACAAACAGACATCCATGCCTTGAGTGGGATTCGAACCCACGATCCCAGTGTCGAGTGGAGGAAGACAGTTCATGACTTAGACCGGGGCGCACTATGATCGGCACTGCAGAAGTTCACTCCGGTGTTTTAGGAGACTTTGTTTTCTTAGCCATACGTACTGAAAAGAAAGCGAAACCTGAAATGATTAAGCAAGCAAAGAATTTGTTCCATTTGCAAAGTCGTGAGGTCCTGTATGTTGTGACATACGTCATAGCAATG
>NW_019734948.1:0-622 GCF_002891405.2 Cryptotermes secundus
CATCATTATATGCAATAAATCCTCTGTAGACCCATATACAACACCGGTATGCGTCAAGACACGATGTCTGCGACATGATACAAAGAAAGGAGCACAGTTGAAACGAATGAGATTATGAAAACCGCCGCACACCGGTCTGAGTCATGATGCTGACGTCAGCTTCATGCTTGCCTGTTCCTTTTCTGCATCAGTGTACCTTATCGACAAGAGTGACGAGCATGACGTCATGTCATCAACTAGAGAAGATGTGTTAAGACGCAGGCACGTGCTGCTTCCGTGTGCGGACTCGAGTCTGAATCACGAATAAAGTAAGACTGCTTCTTTTGTCTCATGTCTTGATGCTTGTCTTGACGCAGTTGGTGTGTGGCCGTCCTATTCTTACCAAGTGCTACCATCTACCGAAAAACAAAATTATTGAGTAACACGAACGTTACAGGATAGGAAACCTCACTTCCTGAACATCCCTCGTATCTTAAGATCCGCCAAATATCATATTTACATCATGGGTTCAAACGTCTATATATAACACAGCCCGTCAATAATGCAACAAATTCTGCCGTTATCTGCCACTTACACCTTTTAACATAACATGTTTCAGCCCTAGATGGCGATCTTCAGGTGT
>NW_019734949.1:0-436 GCF_002891405.2 Cryptotermes secundus
GATAAGTGAGACATAGCGTTACGAGCAGTGCTTAGAACACACTTTTATTAGAATCCTATGAAAAGCAGGGGGCACGCGGTAGCGTAGTTGGTTGACTATGCTACGAGCCGGAAGGTCGCGGGTTCCAATATCAATGAGGTAATTGGATTTTTCAATTGACTTCCAGCCGCACTATGGAAGCATGAATTCGTCTTATTATGAATACAAATCAGAACCATTCCTAAAAATGTAAGCTGTCATTTTGTACTTGGGCAGAGGTGTAGTATTGAATATCTCAATAACATGCAGTACGAGGTGTATCGGAAAGTTCCCGGACTGTTTTTGCGGCCACTGCCTTGGAGAAAGAAGGTGAGGTGGGTGGTGTTGGTGACGACAATGATTAACCCAAGCTGTGGGACCAATCGAATTGGTTCAGGCAGTGAAGCTTCTTGCTTGT
>NW_019734950.1:0-1034 GCF_002891405.2 Cryptotermes secundus
TGCCTCCGCGTAAGTCTGTTGACACATAATGCTAAGAACATCGTGCAACCGCAGACATCATTACGAAAATCAACTTATCTTTATCCTACATTATTTAAATCCGTGTATTTATTACTTCATTTCCCTGCCAAAGAATGCACTTTATACTATCCGAAGTCCAGGGTCTACTGCGATTTTGCAGCAGCGTGCCCAAAGTCCCTCGTTATGTAATACCTCAACTTGCCGACTTCATTCGCAACTCCGACCTTTTTTTCTTAGCGGTTTGTTTTTAAAGATTAGTAAGAGTTTCGTAACACAGAACATCCTACCGAAGGCCTACCGGATTGTTGGACCTACGCCCAACCCTCAAAAACTTTCCGAGAACCGGCCTCTGCTTATTCAATATATTCGCAACTACCCTCCATATCGGGAAGAATGAAAATCATTTCAAACTTCATTTTTAATTTTAACATGGCAGCTGGAGAAGTATGCAAATCATGGCCCAGGGAAAAAAAATACGTATGTATTCCTTTATGATTTATTCAACGACGCTTTCAGCAGTTAGACTACATTGCGATGCTTGGGAACGCTGGAAGTCAATTGGAGATACGATACAGAAGCCGATGGCAGCGGAAGTTCAGGTACTGTACCGGAGAAAAAATGAGATTCCTGTGGCAGGATAGCATGTCTTCCGTCCGAGATTGAGCCGAGGACGTGCAGAATACGATGTAGGGATGCTAACCACTTAACTGCGCCGGACGGAAACACAAAATCCGGATTCCTGACATCCAAAGCTACGTGCCAACTGCACACATCGGTACTCACGTCACCTACTACTAGAGTTCCGTTACGACGAATCATGGGCGAAATGATGGGGTGGGGATATTGGTAACGGAGTGTTTGAGGTCTTCACGGAGGTGGTTATTGAGATTGTGGTCTTATGGGTTGTGACGATGTGGTTCTGTACACGGATACTGCCGTTTCGGAGGGACATACTGCATCCATCTTCAGGGCTGATGTGTTTTTCCATCCTAAACTTCAAAGTTCTCGCCAGT
>NW_019734951.1:0-436 GCF_002891405.2 Cryptotermes secundus
AATGCAGTAGGTTTTCTCCAAGTACTTTGGCTCCCCTGCCAATTCGCATCCACTGATTGCTCTACAGTCATCATCATCTGATGCTGGTAATGGCCACAGTACCAAGTGGACTGACCCCATGAGGAAAAATAATAGTCTTTATTTTATTTCACTTGTGCTTGCTTCGTAATTGGCCCCATGGGCTACACACAGACAGATAAGAATTGAATTGAACTAAAATTGAAGAGTTGGCTGCAACAAATGGAATTCCAAAATAGGAACCTTTGGGATGAAGAGAGTCAGTACTCAGAGAGAAGATGGAGAGATTAATTGGCTTTAGGAACTTGCAGTAAAGTGTACTCCTGCACATTCATGGTTATTTGTCAACTACTGGTGTCCTTTTGTGGCACTGGGCATTACCTGAGAGTCACATCTAGATGAAGGCGGGGCTAGGATA
>NW_019734952.1:0-411 GCF_002891405.2 Cryptotermes secundus
TTGTCCAATTGTACATAATGTAACAGTTATGGATGTTAAATAAAATAATAATAATAAAAGATTTTATATTCCAAATGAGACTAAACCAGTTAGACATCCAATGGAACCAAACAGCAAATTGAAACCATTGCCTATATCAAGAAAATCAACTGGGAATTTAGATAACGTGCCATATCAACAGGCTATAGTATCATTAATGTGTTTAGCCGTGTGCACGCGCCCAGATATATCCTTTGCTATGACTTACCTAAGTCAATTTAACACTTGTTACACAAGAGAACACTGGGTATTATTAAAAACAGTTCTAAAATACCTAAACACTACAAAGGATGTAGGTATTGTATATTCCCAGAACAATGATGAATTTTTCATTTTTTCATTTCATTTCATTTATTTACATGTCAAAAATCC
>NW_019734953.1:0-400 GCF_002891405.2 Cryptotermes secundus
TAGCTGGTTACCTGCCTATGTAACTACCTGCCTTCGTAATTAACTCTCAGGCTGACTACCCACCTACCTGACTAACTAAATTATTAACAGCATAACTATTTACCTACATAACAATTCAGTAACATTTAGTGTATATATACACGTATATAATTAAACATTGGGCACGTAGTAGCGGAGTTAGTTGAGGTACTATGCTACAAGTCTGAAGGTCGCGGGTTCGATTCCCGATGAATCGAATTCTTCAGTTGACCTAATCCTTCCAGCCGCACTATGGCCCTGGGGTCGACTCAGCCTCTAACAGAAATGAGTACCAGGAATCTTCCTGGGGGTAAAGGGTAGCCGGCGCGTAAAGATGACCTCACCGCAATCTGTGAGCCGATTGTCTAGAAAATGCGGGAGC
>NW_019734954.1:0-446 GCF_002891405.2 Cryptotermes secundus
GACTCAAACCCAAGAAAGGCCAGCAGCATATGCAAAAGACAGACCTGTCCTCTCGTCAGATGGGGCGCCCCACAAAAATAAAACCGTAACTATCAAACGGTGATGATTAACATCTGGTCATGAATTACAGACTGACTGACCGTCAGTCGCAACGAGACTTTGACTTCATTAGAACAGAGTCTTGAGACTGCAGTGAGAAAAGTAGGAGGTTCATGTGAGATGGCCGCTAGAGTGGGACTTAGTGGGGTGGAGTCCAGTTGAGAATTCGACAGTTGAAATCCAGTTAATTCACCTCGGGAGCTGTGAGACAGCCGCCGGCTAGTGAGGACGTGAACACGGAACTTGAGGAAGCTACGGCGTTGAAGCCGTTACCAGGCGACAACCTGTGCAGATATAGCAGACTGAGAAAGCTTAGTACGTGCTGTAGTGAACTGCAGTGTGTGTGT